>NW_008358774.1:5501724-5560199 GCF_000622305.1 Nannospalax galili | reverse complement strand
TAGTTTCTGATTCTTGTGTGAGACTCAAGCCTTCAAGTTTAGGTCTGTTTCTTTTTGTGAACTTTATGAGTCTTTGTGGTTTACTTTTTGGGCATGATAGGCTGGTTCCTCTAAGCTTCTAGTTCTGTCTTTTGATTTTATATTGGAGTGGCCAGATTGCTTTTGTCTTCAGGAGTTCCCACAGAGGCCCAAGTCAGATGAGAATCAGATGCTCTCAGGCTTTCTCCTAAGGTCTGGGTCCCTCCAGGATAGATTTTGGCCTCAGGAATTTGGGGGTTGGACTGGCCTGGGAGCCGGGGCCAGGAAAGATGCTGGTCTAGGGCAGCTGGTGGCTGTACCACACAGAGACTCAAAGGAAGATGGGAGCGGGAGGCAGCCCCAAGGGCCCCTGGGGACTGCACTGAGGAGCTGGGTTGGTCTGGGTGCAAAGGACCAGGAAGAGGAAATGTCAACCCTGGGGTCCAGGAAAGAGGCTGGAGGGTTGTGCAGACCCAGGGAGGCAGAGGGAGGTGAGGGTGGGGCGAGGCCCAGAGCGCCCCTGGGGACCCGAGTAGGAACTGAGTTTGTTTGGATGCACAGGATCAGAAAGAAACAGTGGTGGTTCCCCAGGTGTCCGGGACACCAAGACAATGAATGGAACAGGGCCCAGGCTAGGAGGAGAGCTCCTGCAGGGGAGATGGGAAGGTGAGTGAGGCTGAGGCAATCAAGGCAAGGAAGGCAAGATCAACTTACCCAGGAGAGAGAGGCATGCTGGTAAGAGAGAGGCCTGAGGGTCCAGCAGGCCCAGGGAAGCAGAGGGAGGTGAGGGTGGGGTCAGGCCCAGAGTACTCCTGGGGACCTGGGAAGGAACTGGGTTGCTATGGATCCACAGGATCAGGAGGCAGTGGTGGTTCTCCAGGTGTCCGGGGCGCCAAGACATGGGATGGGACAGGACCCAGGCTAGGAGAAGAGACCCGGGGGAGAGGGGAGGGCTAAAAATTACTTTTAAGCTATTTTTTCTTGAAAAAAAGGAGAAACTCATTGGGCTTAATTTAAACTTTTAAGATTTAATTTATTTTTATAAATTTTTAAAGTTTACAAGTTAATAAATTTCTGGTAGATAACTGGCTAAAACCAAAATGACATTTAAAAAATATTTTACTTATTATTTTTATGAGTATGAGTGTATTGCCTGCGTGTCTGTAAGTGCACCCATGTCATGCAATGCAATATCTGCAGAGGTCAGAAGAAGGTATCAAATCCCCTGGAACTATGATGGATGGTTGTTAGCTGCCATGTGAGTGCTGGGAATTGAACCACAGTCCTCTGTAAGAGTAGTCTGTGCTCTTAACTGCTGAGCCATCTCTCCAGCCCTGGCATTTAGTTTTGTAAAGGTAGGCCAGATAAATTTATTTCAAATAAAGTCTTCAAATTGATTGAATTAACATTATTTAGAATACACAGACATTTGTATGATAAATATAAAACCACGTGCCATTATGTCAAAGTACTGTAAATAAAATGTCATTTGTGATATATATTCACAAAGGTATGTATGTAGAGTGTGTATGTGTGTGTGTGTGTGTGTGTGTGTGTGTGTGTGTGTGTGTGTGTGTGTTGTTTGACTTTGAGAAATGTTTTCTTATTGGGTGATATGATTAGACTCAAAATTAGGCCTAACAGTTACAAAATTATTAAGCAAGTACATTGGTTCCTTGATCCCTTTTGGAGACCTAATTTGGATAAAAGTATTATTTCAATAAAAAAGAATGAATGAAAGTGACATTATTCAATGTGAAACCCGTGACTTGGTTTTTTGTGACTAGCCAATGCTAGGCTAAATATCTGGAGAATGTATACGAGTATTCTTTTTTCAACTACTAGAAAATTCTGTCCTTTTTCTGATGCTTGTTAAATAAGACAACACTTGCTTATCATAAGTCAAAGAAGTTTGAAACACACACGAAAATTTGCTGCTTCTCTGTAAGTGGCAAGATGCTTTGCTTTCACAGAAACTCGGACATCTGCAGAACTCACATTGTATTCTTACGTGAAGGAGCTGATTTCTGCTCAGAGTTCTTCCTCTTTCCTGACCCCATCATGTCATGTTCCTGGATGGAAGAGTAAACCTTCTCCCAGGCTGGGTTCTCTTCTGTTCTCAGGATGGCTTTCAATGTGTGCAGATCTCCCCTTGCTTTCTAGGCCAAAAAGCAGTTGAAACATCTCAAAATATCCATATGACTTGTTTCTCTAAAGATTTAATTTCCTTTAAATCACTTGAAGTAAAAACACATCCCCAACTCTCACAAGACTTATTCAACTGAATAATGTGATTTTAAAAAGTCAATGTAGATTCATTTTGCAGTCTAAGCATCATGTTCTAAGCATCAATAAAACATGATGTACTCATTTCTTGAAAGTGTTCCCTCTGAAGAGCCAAACACCTTGCTAAGAACTTTCTCTGTGTAGCTCTGGGTGTAGAAGGAGTGAGTGCTCACACTGGGGTTTTCACATTATCTTAAGCCCCCAGTGAACTGATCTTTGTTTAATAAAGTTAACTATCATTCAGATGTTTTCCCGTTACACAGTCGAGATGTTTTCGCACCAGTGACTCTGGCGAGAAATGTGTGTATGACGCCAGTTATGAGTTTTCTTAGGGCACCATCCCTACAAATGTCAATGCAGTTCTTGTAATAAAATAGAGCTTCTGCTTTCAGATATGAAGATAAACATCATATTATCTTGTCTTTTACTTATTTTGAATAGTGTTTTGCAGCAAGAAAACAAACACTAAAGCGTGACATTTACTGGTGAAACTTGATTCTTCATCAGTCTTGGCTGAGAAGCTGTTATATTCAAGATTATTACATGAACTATTATCAGCATCAAGAGATACATCATCAGCACATTAGCATTTGCACTGGTTGATATGGAGACCTTTACAATATCTTGTATGGAAACTGGTCCTGGCATTTTCTAAATTATAATTACATACTGTCATTATTTTATACTCAGCAAGTATTCAACTGTTCCTTTCCTAGGTAATACATTATACCCAGAATAATTCCTAATAACTTGTTCCTTAAGCCAAATTCATTGGGTGTGACTGTTTTGTTAGCAAAATCCTTATTTTGTTGGAGATTCAGATTGCCATTTCAAATAATCAGCATCTTGTCTCGTGTGGTGGCTCATTCCTGTCAGCACTTAGAAGGTGGAAGCAAGAGAATCAGGAGTTCAAGGCCGGACTTTGCTACGTAGCAAGTTCAAGGGTAGCCTGGAGCAAAAAACCCAAATAAACAGATAAATAAATAAATAATAAATAATAATAAATCAGTACTCATGTACTCAGCATCTTTACCTGTGAAAGGCTATGATTTAGAGTTAAGTGTTTTTTCAGTTTTCTTTTTTGCTAATTGTATACCATAGATTGTGCACAATGGACTGTTCAAGACATTGATTAGTACTTTTCATGGTGAAAGGGAACCTCTTTTGGTTGTTTTGCTGCACTGGTTCAGGGAATTGACTCAGAGGCTTATGATTCCTCATCATTGACCACATCATGCTTGTCCATGGTTCTATGCTCAGAATCCTTTTCTATCTCGCATCTTGTTTTCTGAAATCACCACACTGTGAGATCAGACATTTTTATGAAACACAAATACAAAGGAACAATAACAGAGGAATCCTTGAGAAATGTCAAACTTGACAGTACAATTTATTTTTAACCTCTGACTCATGTTTTGCATCATTTGCTAAAAACAAAACAAAGTAAAAACAAAACAAAACAAAAAAACTCAAGCCCTTCCCCTGAAAACCAAGCAGCAGGAGAAATGAATCTTGATGTGTGTATCTACGTAGAGTGAAAATGGAACTTGTTCACTTCCTTCATTTTTATACTATGTATAAAAGGAGTTTGGAAATTCAGAAAGAGGTTTGACTCTCACCTGCCTTCCTCCTCTTTGTGCAGCAAACAAGAGAGCCAAGACCAATGAACAGACATAACCAGATGACTGTTGTCCGATGCACTGCTATGAGGTGCTGAACATTCTATAACACTGTTGCCAATAGGAATACTCATTTGCAGTCCGTCTTACAGCACAGGAAGTTGAAAAATGGATGTTTAATATCATCTCTATCACTCTTCCTCAGAGACACCCTAGTAACATTTCACAGACTCTTGGGAGTCTATAGAACTTTTGCCAAGATAATCTCACTGCAATGACTTCACTTTCCTTCTTTCTGACATATACAATCACTCTTCACAGTTTTCCCCTGGACATTTCTTTACAGAAATAGCCAACTCAGTATGTGTGAACCCACATTCCTGACTGTATCTGCTCCCTCTCCTGTCACTCAAAAAGAAACATTACACGTCACTTACAGTGTTGCCTGTCTAGGAACTAATACCAATGTCCAACAACTGTATATCCAAGAAACCTAGCAGCTAGTCTTTACTAAACCCTCCTTCAATATTCATCTAGTTTTCAATTCTATTCTGTTTCCTGATTATCACCAAGTTGAGTATTCTCTTAATCACTGTTCTTACCACCCTTCCGCAAACTCTGTGTTTGCTATGAATTTCCAGATGAGGCTCTGAGGCCATCTTCCTTATCTATTATGAAATCAGTCCACTCTTTGTGCCAATTGGGTGATTTCTAAATGTAAAATAAGTGCAAGGATATTGCTCTCAAGACACAAATAAAAAAGAATCCCTAATGAGACACACTGATTGCTTCTGACCCTGTCTGTGCTCCCCCCAGAAGCTTTGTTTCTAACTTCTCCCCTTCCTTCCTTGCACTCCGCCTGGGCAGACCTGGAAATACCCTATTCTAAGAAGCTCCCTCCTTTCTTGGACTGCGATTGGTATTATTTCTGCCTGTTCACTTCCTGCTCCTTCATTCCCCGCTCACTCATCCTTCGTTCCCCAGAGAAGCTGAAGATTCCTTGGTACTCTGTTCTTCAGCATAACTTCATTCACCACAATTCCAATTATACAATGAATTGCCTAATTTACTGGTAATTATCTACCCTTGAATAATGGTGATTGCTCCTGGAAGGCTGGGGATGCTTTTGCTATGTTTATCAACTCATTTCCAGCTTCAACATCCACCAGAGAAATAACTTATGGGATGAATGTGCAAATGAGTGAATCATTAAATTCATACTTTGCTTCATTCATGCAAGACTCTCAGGTTTAAGAATAAAATTATCATAATCATTGCATATAAGAAATATGAATTTCTATTTTAGTTTTTTGTTGTTGATTGAACTTTTGGTTATAAATAAATTGCTTATCATTCCTTGTGAATTTCTGTTTTAGTTATTTCTATTAATTGGACATTTTACTATACACAAATTGCTTAAATTTGAAGCACTTTTGAACAGTGTATACCCTACCATCTCATGCAGAAGCTTTATGTGATTAAATGCAGCAGCAGCAAAGCAAAAACATGGAATTAAAAATTATAAAAATTCTTATCTGTAGCTTGAGTTTATTGGCATGAAAAAAACTCATTTGTAAGGGCAAACAAAAATATTGATTTGAGACTATCACTGTGCCTGTGGAATATTTTAATGCCTACAGAGTACAGAAGGGCATCATTTTGAAATTACAAAGATAATACAAAGGTCATTTTGTGATTTTATTTTTCTTAGCATTTATTAGAAGATATTTTGAAGTCAGCGTTTCCTATAAAAATACCTAAATGTATAATTTTAATAAATTTATCTGCCTAAATTACTATTTATTTTCTTTTAGGTTTGAATACAAACAAGTGTGGACACAAACTTAGCTCTTTTCTCCTGGGATCCAGGACACACTATTCAAATTCAATCAGCCCATCCACATGTAAATGAACTGTTTCTCCAGAGGCCAGGGGATGTTCATTTTGGCTTCAGTCCTAGACTGGATGCATATCAAGACTTCTTCAGTATTATTATTGTCAATTAGTACTTCTGGTAAAAATTAAATTGTGTTATTCTAGCTTGAAATCCCTTTGACTGGTTATAGCTTAAAAAATGTTGTTAAGACTTGATCAACAGTTTGAAGTATGAAAATTAAAAATTAAATTCCTAGGCTGGGGAGATGGCAGCAAGCGTGAAGGATGGAGTTTGGATCCCTAGAACCCATTAAATACTGAAGGGTATGAGGGACTACTGCAATTCCTGTGCTGGAAAGGTAAAGACATGGAATTACCAGAGAAAGCTGGCTATCTAGACTCACATAATCAGTGAGTGCTGTATTCGATTAAGAGACCTTGCCTCAATGAATAAAGTGGAGAGCTGCAGTGTTATTATGCCAACATTATACTTACTTGAACAAATAGCTTACTCTTAAATTTAGTTTTAAAGAGTGGGCCTGAAATGGGAGGACACACGTTCCCCTAGACATTTCTTGGAACCATCTGCCTCCTGGAACCGTGCTGATGAAGCTGTCTCTGGAACTCTGTTTCTGGAACTGAGCCTGAGCCTGAGCCTGGCCCCAACTACAATTTTATTCAAAATGGTTTCTCCAGCTTCAATTGGGGAGGTTCAAGCTAGGCTCCATCCTAATTTTAAAAGACCATCCAGCCTTTTCATCCCAAGTTCTGGAATATCTCATTTAACCAAGGTCATGAGTCCTTCCTATCTCTTTCCACCATGTCCAGTGGAGATGGTGACTTTCAGAGATCTGATATATTAAGTCTCAAACATTCATTCATTCATTCGTTCGTTCATTCATTCATTCACTCATTCATTCATTCGTTCATTCATTCATAATTTTTAGGTGGAATACCAAATTGAGATTGTCAAAGGATCAAGATCAGGTGCCCAGGTCACAGGACACAAGAGCACATAGTTTTGCTGGGGTTAAATAAAAGTCATGAGTCCAGATTATATCCATGTATAAAAGCTATTCCCATAGAAAGCAATAGAGGAAGACTCCTGATAATCAACCTTGAGCCTCTGCACATACATGCATGCATACCTACAAGCACATGGGAACATGCATACACACACATACATACATATGACTAAAAGAGAAAAAGAATGTAATAATGCAACAAAATAAAAATTAAATTTCTAATATAGTCTGTGAGTACCATGCCCCTTGTAATGGTTAGTTTTAATTGTTAAATTGACAGAAGCTAGCACCACCTGGGAAGAAAGCCTCAATAAAAGGTTGTGTACGTCAGCCTGGCCTGTGGGTATGTCTGTGGAGGATGCTTTTAATTGATGTGGGAAGACACATCCCAAGTGTGGGTGGCACCTTCTGGTGGCAGCCGAGACCAAGGAACACAGAAGAGGGAAAGTTTTTGTTCTTTGCTTGTTGGCTTCCACTCCCACTGGCGAGTTCATTTACTCTACTACTGCTGCTGATTCCTTTGCTGATATTAGTTCATGCTTCTTCAGGCTTCAGGATTGAAGACCAGTGGCCCTTCAAGAATCTTCCAGACCTTCAGTGCCACATTGGAACTGTTGAGGAACTCCTGCCTCGTAATCTGAGCAATTCATTTCCTCTCTGGTCTGACACAGCCATTCTTGGACAACTCTGACTATATTGTTTAAGCTGATGTAATAAATCCTTTTTTTTATGATCTTTTTGAGACAGAGTCTCCCTGTAGCCCCAGCTGTCCTGGAACTCACTATGTAGACCAAGCTAGCCTTGAACTCACAGAGATCCGCCTGCCTCTGCCTCCCAAGTGCTGGGATTAAAGGCATGTGCCACCACCCCCAGTGTAATAAATCCTTTTTAAATGTATATTGATTCTATCAGTTCTGTTCCTCTAGAGTACCTTGATTAACACAAGCTAGATTTTAGGAAAATATTTTAGGTGCTTTTCAGAAAGGAATTTAAAACCAGAGGAGAAAAAATGGTGTGGATTTTCACATCTTCGCCTTCATTTGATCTCTTCTTTCTTTGCACACATCACAGATACAGCCTTATGCCGTACTGCTTCTGAGCACTGCTGTGGTTAACTGACTGTGGATTATCAGGACATGATTGCACCAGTTGTGGAACACTACAGCCAGAACACCTGCCACAGTCACAGAAAATGTAATGCATTTTTCTTGTTAGTTCCAAGGGATGTTGTATGATAAATTACCCAAACAAAAACCCAACAAAACATCAGATACAAAAATTATTTTATACTTCTTGTCTGACTTCAAATATTCCTGATAGTAATTCAACAAATCAGTTATTTTTAAGGTTTATCCCTATGTTTTTCCAAAAATGACAATTTCTTTGTCATTAGTTACCAGCCATTGTGACTTAAGATAGTAATAGCTTGAAGGTCTCTCAGATCTATTTAGCATAAAAGCCTTTAACACTTTATTAAAATGGACCTGTATTTGTAGACTGTCTCCCACACTACTTTCTATTTAACATACATTTTTGTGCAATGCCTTTCTTAGAATAATTCCATCTATTATTCATGCATACCCCCAAGCAGGATCAATACAAAGGAAATCACATCTAGGCACATCATACTCAAACTGCTAAAACCCCAAAATAAAGAACATCTTAGATATGAGGTTAGGGAAAGCAAATGAAATAATGATATGAATGATCTAAGTAAATGAAATAATAATATGAACGATATCCAACTTCTTAGGCCAGAGGGTGCCTAAGTGGTGTTTTAAAGCATTAAGAAAAAAACAAAAACAATATAGGCTTTTGTTCAGTACAACATACATAGCACTAAAAAATGAAAACAATGTAAGAACATCTTCAGGTACCAAAAGTCTTTGGTAGGTCTGCTTTTACAAAACACCAGAACAAAGTTTTCAGGTTAAAAACATTTGAAGGAGAAGCTAGATCTGTAAAAAAGAGTCAGAGCAGAGAGTCTCTGTTTTCAATATATACTTTCTTTAACTTCAAAAATTCTAAGGCAAAATTAATATTACATTGAGCTATAGCATATACAGAAGTAAAATGTAAGAAAAGAGTAGATAAGCCAGAGCTGGAGAAAATGGAATTCTAGACAAAGGCTCTCATCCTGTTTGTGAAGTAATATGCTTTGGAAACACATTGTGATAACTTGATACTGTAACTTCTAGACAAGATGAAAGTAAAAGAGTAGGAAAAACACGAACAGGAGGCCTCTGAAAACGGGACATACTATTTCTTCCAATTAAATTTTTATTGCATTTATTTACTCTCTCTCTCTCTCTCTCTCTCTCTCTCTGTGTGTGTGTGTGTGTGTGTGTGTGTGTCTGTGTGTGTCTGTGTGTCTGTGTACAATGTTGCAGCACTCATGTGAAGGTCAGTTGATGAACTGCAGAAGTCGCTTCTCACCTTCACCTACGATGTGGTCTGGGGATTCAACTCAGGTCACAGGCTTAGTAGCAAGTGCCTTTACCCAACTGAGTCATCTCACCAACTCAGATTATTCTTTTAAAAATTATTAATTTTAATTTTATATGTATGAGTGTTTTATGTCAGGTATGTAAGTACACCTGTGTCATGCAATGCCGATGGAGGCCAGAAGAGGGTGTCAGATCCCCTGGAACAGGAGTAACAAATGGTTATTAGCTGCCATGTGGGTGTTGAGAATCAAACCCCTGTCCTCAGTGAGAGCAGCCAGTACTCTTAACTGTGGAACCATCTCTCCAGACCCCAGATTATTCCTGATATGAATGAGACTCCTCTAATCAATTGAAGACTTGAAAGCAAAACTGGGTTTTCTGGAGAAGAAGATATTTTACCTTATACTGGAGCATTCTCTTCTGCCTGGGTTTACAAGCTGCTTCCTTGTCCTGCAGCTGGCAGACTCAAGACTGTAGTATCAAGTCCTGCCTGAGCTTCCCTTCTACCTGCCTACTCCATTGATTTTAGACTAGCCAGCTCCAATAATAATATAAGCTGATTCTTAAAATAAACCTCTTGACATATAAAATGCACATGTCCTATTCATTACATTTCTTTAAGAACTCTGACTAATATCTCTGTGTCTGTGTATTATGTTTATGGTGCTTATAGATGCTTACATAAGTGAAATGGATGGCAGCCATGATCCAAAAGACAAGAAGACCTTAAGGTATTTGTGCTATGAGAGTGGTGTAGTATTAATTGGAAATGGATTTTGATTAAAGTATACATTACACGCTCTATCATAATCACTTTGATAAGTACAAAAAGAAGTGCAAATGTTGTGCTTAGAGAAAATGCTTTGAAATAAAACGCTCAGTTACAACTGGAGGTGGGAGAGATGGCTTAGTGGTTCAGAGCACTGACTGCTCTTACAGAGGACCTGGGTTCAATTCCCAGCACCCACTTGGTGGCTCACAACAGTCTGTAACTCCAGTTCCAGGAGATCCAACACCCTCTTCTGACCTCGGAGGGCATTGCACGACATGAGTGCACTTACATACATGCAGGCAATACACTTGTATACATAAAATAAAAAGAAAAAAGAAAAAAAAAACTACAAGTGGCAGAAAAGAGCAGAAGACAAAGAGCAAAGAAATCAGTGAAGAGAAGACGCTGATGAACAGGGGACGATCAATGTAGCTACACTGACAATCATCCTGCCTTTCTAAGTTCCAAAATACATCAATTCAAAGACATGTCAGAGTGGATTAAAAAAAAAAAGATAACACAGTTAAAAAAAAAAAGCCCACTTTAGATACAAAGACAAATACAGGTTAAAAGTAAAATGTTGGAGAAAGATTTCAAAATAAATTTCACTAGTTATTTAACTTCAGCTAGAGTAGACTTCAGAACAGGGCATCTCATCCCAGGAGGAACATTACATAGTAAGGAAAGGGTCAGGACTCCAAGCAGACTTCTCCCATACACACACATCAAGGACTTGCTTTTTTTCCCTATTTCTATTTGTATGACTTTGGATAAGGCTGATAAGCTTCTGAGTCTCAATTTATTAATTTGTACAATGGTAAAACCTTGCCTAAGGCACCATCTAGGGCTGTCAATAAATAAGGTAACAGGAGTGTCTGTATGTAGTAGATCCTCAAAGGATAGGGTTGCTCTTTAATTTCTTCAATGTCTTTGATTTTTCTCTAACATGAAGAATGAATATTGCTGGCAGAGTGAGACCAAGTGAGCAAGGCAGGGTAACGGTGCTCTTCACCATGAAATTCTCAACATGATGAGAGGCAGATATCAGGAAACCATTCAAGAGCCATACGAATGTTTCCAACTATCTGAAACTCCTCAAGCTAGCTATAACAATTAACTAAAACTAAATATTAACAAGGAAATCAAGTGACTTCAAAGGTATTATTACAGTAAGTTGTTTTTTTTATCCTAACTAGACCTTCCAATCATTTTAGGCATCCCAGCTATTTTGTAACTATTGTATTAATAGTTAAAAGATAGCTTTAGAGAAACCGAAAATAATGAGTGAACAGTTTGTCTCATCAGCCTTTGTTCATGTCCAAAATAGAGCAGCATAAAGCTCTACTTCTCATACAAAATGAATTTGATGTTGACTTTGTCTTAAAAATCAGCTGAAGCCAGGACTAGAGAGCCCAGTGATTAAGAGCACTACTGCGCTTTCAAGGGATGAGAGTTCGGTGCCCAGCACCCACATTGTAACTAACAACGGCCTGTAACTCCAGTTCTGAGGGGATCCAATGTTCTCGTCTGACCTCCATGGACATTGCATGAAAGGGATGAACTTACACACATGCAGACAACATACTTATACATATAAAATAAAACAACTAATAACTATATTATTTGAAGCCATATGAAACTGTGCATATATTTTCTACTACAGAAAGACCTTCATTGCACATATAATTTTGCATTCTGAAGGGTGAAATGTATTTTTTTATGCTAAAATGTTTTCAAGTTTTTTAATGCATGTATAGGATGATCAGCTATTCCTAAAAAATATTGTATTAAAACTACAGGTTATATTTTATTTTATGAACAAGGGTCAATAATTTAAGTGAATGAGGCTACCATTTAAATAGGGGAGATAGCTTATAATGGCTTTGTTTATGTAATGAGAACAGTATAAAGCATGCCATCTGAACTGTCTAAAGCAGACAACAAAGTTTCCCCGACTGTCTGATTTTAAACCAGATAAGACATGAACAAAGTCTATTGGACATAGGTGAAGAAATGTCATTTCATAAAAGATGGGTGATTTCTGCTTTAATAGAGCATACTAGCCAAAGCCTATGTGTAGGCAACTAATACCAGCCTGGCTATATGAGTAACATTCCATATATATTTCTTCTTTCCTTAGCATGAATTAGCCATCAAAATCTATTTTCATTAATTTAGGACATATTTTCTATGAGAGTGAAGAAAGTAAAAGAAGACCTTCCTCCAAGTAAGAAAGAGAGTTAATAGAAACATAACCGAAGCTGTTCATGGAGAGGTGCAAGGTTAATCAAGGATAAGGGTCACATTATGAAATGTGGTCTGTTCTGATCAGACCTCAAGTGTGTTGACTTTCCTTTAAAAAGTGGACCAGATGGTATGAAGAGAGGCATTACTCAATGAAGGTCATGAGTTCACTGGAGAAATGAAATAAAGCTGGTGGTATGAGTGGCCAGGGCTACAGCCAGAAGAATGCGCCCGAAGGACTAAGGCTAAAAACAGAACTGTGTGGAGCTGGGAGGTATAGCTGAGGCCTAGAAAAAAAAAAAAAGAAAGAAAAAGGTAGTAATAGAGTTGGGAGGTTCAGGAAGCTGGTTGGAGAACAAAGGGAATACACCGGTCTGTTCCTTCATGCAGTGCCAGCAAGTGTTCTCCAGGTTTAAGAGCTCTTGACAGGCACTACTATCCCAGGCCAGGCTCAGAACCAAATGGAATTGTGTTGCTCTGTTCCATTTGAGTAGGTGCCACTTCTCGAGAGCTCAATCTTCTTGCTTCCAATCTTGAACTTTCAGTATTGTTAACAATAAAAAATACATTTTCTTTTTTTTCCCATAAACATCTTTACATTGTATACAAACATTTCTTGTTGTTTTTTAGAACTTGGATTACAAACATAACCCTTCTTAACCCCTCAGCTATTCCCCAACAAATAAATTAAAATGACAAGATGTAGCATTCCTGAGGTTGAAGAATGTCACACACACACACACACACACACACACACACACACACACACACACACAAATAGAAAAACAATCTCATAAGTGAAAACCCTTTTATTCAGAACACAAGATGCATTCTTGAGCTCCTTCAGCAAGAATCTTCCAAACTACCTCAGATGATATCTGTGTTATATACATGTGCCTGTGTAATATCTGCATGCCACTCTGCAGGTGTGTCCCCATTTAAAAATCTCTAGTTGGGGGAGAGAGCATCTAACTTTTATATTACCATCTCATGTTAGCGCTCCAAAGGATGAAGTGCAGGTGTAAGGCATGGCCTCACAAATGACCCACTACTGTGGACTTACAAGTTTAAATGAAAATATTTTCATTGACCTTTGAAATTTTTAATTCATGTCTTGTATCTCTCCTATGTAATTCTTTTGACTAGTCATATCAGAAGAATTTAAAAATATTTGTAACTGACTTGTGAGCTCTTGTTATATATTCATATTATGTATGTGCTATGTATATATCATATATATATATATATTCCCTTTTGGTGGATGCTGGTCTGGAGCTACCTTACAAGTTATTTGTAACCTCTTATGGGTAGAACAATATCTACATACAATCTTAGAGGAAAATTTTATTCTCTTCTTCATTCCTTATTATTGAAAAACACTCGGGTTATATTCCACCATAGCTAGAGAATTGTTTAATGCAGCTAAACTGACTTCCTAATGTGTTCATAACATTTGTTTATGGAAATTGGCTCTAGAGCAGGGATTGCAAACTTGAATGTGCATAGTAGCCACTTGGATATCTTGTGAGTATTCACGTTCTATTCTGTAAGTCACTTAATGTCACTGAATTTGTATGATGCAAGAAGTCCCTTCCTTGCCAGGTATGGTGGCACAGGCCTTTAATCCCAGCATTCAGGAGGCAAAGCCAGGTGGATCTCTGTGAAATGGAGGCTAGCCTAGTCTGCATAGCAAGTTCCAGGCCAGCTGAGGTTACAGGGAGACCCTGTGTCAAAAATCTAAAAAGAAGTCCTTTCCTGAGTCCTGAACTCACAGGTAACCAGGATTCCTTGGAGTTTGTTAGTAATTCCCTCAGGTCCCATTCTAGATCTGCTACATTGGTCAGACTTTTCACTGCTATGACAAATGCCTGGGAGAAGCAACTTAAATCAGGAAAGATTTATTGTAGGGTTTAATTTCAGAGATTTTGCTTCACAGTTTGCTTGTTCTATCGCTATAGGTTTGATGAGAGGAACATCATGATGCCAGGAGCATATGATGGAGGTGGGTGCTTATTTCACAGTGGTCAGGAAGCAGAAAGAAGGCAACACAAAGAGGCTAGGACCAGAAAGCACTCTTCCGAGTATTTTCCCTGGCCAGGGAACCATTTCCTTCAATGAAGCTCTATCTTCCACAGTCCTACCTCATTCCCAAAGTCTCAAATTTTGAACCCGTAAATGGATGAAACCATTGACTATGTCACAGTTTAGGTTTGATAGAAAATTTATGTGACATCCAGTTATTACAATTTTTTCTGAGTGCTTTTCAGTTGTTTATTACAGCAAGACTTTAGGCCTCAAGAGCTTATTACACTCTTAAAAATTGTTGAAGACCCAAAGATTTCTTATTTACATGAGTTACATAAATCAATATTTTAAATTTAGTAATCAAATGGAGAACTTTTAATATTTTTATTTATTTATTTTTATTTTATGTGTATGAGTATTTTGCTTGCATGTATGCAAACGCACCCATGTGTGCAATGTCCATGGGGGCCAGAGATGGTACTGGATTCCATGGAACTGGAGTTACTGACAGCTGTTAACTGCTATGTGGGTGCTGGAAGCTGAACCTGGGTCCTCTGCAAGAGCAGTCAGTGTTCTTAACTGCTGGGCCATCTCTCTAGCCCCCAAATGGAGACTTTTTTAAACTGTCTAGATTCAGAACAATTTGAGACTGATTGCTGCTGGGTGACTTACATATGACCACTGGATGGGCTGACTAGACTTCAGTGGATGCATTTGCACTGAAGGACATTTGGGTATAAACACCTGAATGACTAGGACTCAAAATGTATGGCAGAGTGCATAGGGTTCAGTGGGGGAATAGGGGGAAGCATGGATGGGGGAGGGGGTCTGGATTTGAGTTTTAGGACTGATCATAAACCAAGAATGTAATCACACTCTTAGTGTGTGAAATGTACAAAATTTAAAAAGCTCAATAAAAACAAGCAAACAAAAATATAAAAATAATAAAATATTTTAAATGTAACAAACTACTAATTACATTTTAAAAATAAAAAATCCACCGCCTGCCTCTGCCTCCCAAGCGCTGGGATTAAAGGCGTGTGCCACCATGCCCAGCTGCAACTAATTTTTAAATCAAAATTCAGGAGTTTGTGCTGCCTGTCATCACAAACATCAATAAGTAAAGACAGGAATTGAATCTTCAAATTGGTCAGTGTCCTAGTTTACTTTCCATTGCTGTGATAAAACATTGACCAGAACCAACTTGGGGAGGAAAGATTTATTTGGTTTACATGTCCCCATCACAGCTCATCTTTAAAGGAAGAAGCCTGGGTAGGAACTCAGGAACCTACAGGAAGGAGCTGAAGCACAGAGCAGAGAAAACCTGCTTACTGACCTGTTCTTTGGGCCTGTACTCAGCCTGCTTTCTTATACAACCCAGGACCACTTGCCCAGGGGTGGCACCACCCACAGCAGGCTGGGTCCTCCCACACCACTTCACAAAAAAATGCCCGAACAGACATGCCCACAAGACAATATGATAGAGGAAATTATTTGAGATTCTCTTCCCAGATGTGTCAAGCTGACCACAGAGGCCAACCATGACATATGATTAATCAAATAGTGTATAGCATAAATACACACTCAGTGTTTGACTTGTAAAACTATAGTATCCAATAAAGGAAAATAGGAGGTTTCAAGAGTTTGCCTGTAAGCAGCCTGCTTACTTTTTGAATTCAGTTGACTTGCACTAATACTATCTCTGAACCCATCATGGAGTATTGGTGAGTCTGCGAGAAAATGTACTCAGAGGCCCTTTTTGATCCTTCTTGAAGTTGATGTTCTCTTATATTTTCTCCACATAAGGAATTACCTTTTTTTTTTTTTAATCTAGAGGGAATTTGTCTATCAGGAAAGAATTTGTCTAAGGTCTTGATTAGTAAACAGTAGGACTGAATCATCCTCACCCTAATTTTTTTTTCTTTTTAGTATAAATGCTGCCTATTTGTTAAACGTCTTGATAACCAAATATGCCATAAATTTGTTTATTCATTCACCAAATATTTAGCACCGGGCACTGTTCTGAGCCCTAAGAAGCACAGTGAATAAAGTAGACAAGACCTTGTACTCATGGACTCAACACAGGAGACAATTAAATATGATGTCATTTGGTGTCCTACTTTGCTTTCTCTTGCTGTGATAAAACACCAACCAAAGCCAAGTTTGTGGAGGAAAAGGTTTATTTGTGCTTAAAGATTATACTTCATCATTGGGGGAAACCAAGGCAGAAACTGAAGCCAAAACGGTAGAGGAGAGGAATGCTGCTTATTGGCTTGTGTCCCTGGCTTGCTCAGTTACCTTTCTTACATAGCAGGCCCATCTGCCCATCTGCCTAGAGATGGCACTGTCAATAGTAGGCTGGGCCCTTCCGTATCAAATAACAACTAAGAAAATGCCTCACAGACACAGTCATAGCCAACTTGATGAAGGAAATTGCTCAGCTGGGGCTCCCTCTTCTCAGGTATGTCTAGATTTGTATGCAGTTGACAAAAACTATGACACTTGGCAACAATTACTGGACAGAAAGGGATGGAAAAGATGAGCTCTGTGTGTGTGTGTGTGTGTGTGTGTGTGTGTGTGTGTATGGAGGTTGCCAGACGTCTTTAAATTGTTCGCCACCATACTTTTGGAAATGAGATTCTCTCACTGACCCTGGGGCGTGGCAATTTGACTAAACTGGTTGGCCAGCCAAATCCCAAGGATCATCTTATCTCTGCCCATCACCGTGCTGGGGAGACAGAGGCAAGCTCCATATCCAGCTTTGTACATAGGGGCTGGGAATCTGAACTCAGGTCCTTGGGTATCAGCGGCAGTCTCTACTGACTGAGCAATCTCTCAAGCCCCTCAAAGTGTGCTTTTGACATAAAGTGATTAGGGATGACATTGTTGGGACTTGAACTACGGACCTCTGAGAATCCAGGAAATGTGGCTGGAGGGATGTGGAAGGGAAGGGCATCCCAGATAGCAAACAGTAGAACAAAGACCCTGAATGTTGGCATGTTTATAGGAAACACAAGCAGGCCAGAGAAATGGAAATGATTTGGGGGTATGGAGTGGGGCAGTAGGGGATAAGATCAGAGAGGCAGACAAATGCTGATTTATTCAGAAACAAAAGAGAAATGGCAACTACTCAACAGCATATTCCTCTTTTCTGAAGGACCTCCAAACAAAAGCTTTTATTCCAGTATTTACCTTGAGACAATGACCAAGGGGAACCTATTATTATTTGTACCCTCCACAAGTGACTGCTCAAGTTTAAATGTCCAGTGATTTAGCATTTATTTTTCCATCCAATATTAGTAGGCACCCATGTCACCTAGATTTTAGAGCTATGGAAAAGGAAAAGCTACATAGTTTTCTGTGCTCCAGGACTGCATGTGAGGAACTCACACAGAACAGGAGGGTGATCACGTTGACAAGGGTACCTTACATACTGTCCATACATTTTCCCCAAAGGGTGTTTCTTCCCAGCACTAGTGCAAAGCTTGCCATTTACTGACATGTTAAAAATTTTTAAATGAAATGTTTTACTAAAAATGGTGTCAGTGTGGTAACTGATCCATCTTACTACTGTTTCAGAAGGGCTTAAAAACATTTAATTTCCATGTCACATCCATTACAAATGCACCATGTCACACACTCTGGGGAACAATTAATCTCCTAGTTTGAACTGGAACCAACAAAACATGACCCAAACGGGAAGTGAAGGTGAAGGGCTACAGAGCACCACCAAGCAGTGTCGACACCTATTATGACTCTTCCTGGGGTTAGCCTGATAGAGACCTAGTAGAACGGAAACGAATCACAGAACCAAACCAATTCCATTTTCCTCAGTGCAAAGCAGGACCAAATAAAGTTCATGTGATAGGCAGAAAACATTTTCAGCGTTGGCTTCCTCTGCTCCGAAATGAAGAAAACAGCATAAGGAAGGCCAAATGAGCTGACTGTATAATGAGCTGTGGGATCGAAGGGATGCAGGTCTGCGCAGGGGCCTCTGACTCCACCATCCAGCTGCCGCCGGCCAGCTGGCACCCTCCCTGCTAAGGCTCTTTCATGTGTCTGGCCCTCAGAACAAAAGAGGAAACCTGGGTAGATGCTCTTTCCAATACCCACTCCCTTCCCTTCCTTCTCCTTCAAGCTTGTTTACCTTCATACTCACAGATATTGTTCAGATTACCGCTACGGAGGGCTGCGTTACATTTTCAAAGGTGAGAAAAGGCTGGATGTTAAGCTCAAATCAAATCCTTGCCAAAACTGTCAAAGCTGATGCAAAGGTTGGTAAATATCATTTAAATAGATGAGATGTGGAGGGTAAGAAACCCATGCAGAGCCAACAAATGCCACCAATGTGTAGCATGAGATTTTTCAATGGCGTTTCTTTTGCGTGATCTTTTTGTTGTTTTTGTTTCAGAGATAGGGTCTCCCTGTAGCCCCGGCTGGCCTGGAACTCGCTATGTAGACCAGATTGGCTCGATCTCACAGAGATCCCCCTGTTTCTGTCTCCCCAGTGCTAGGATTAAAGGGCGTGCCACAAGGCTAGGCTTCTTTTGGGTGGTCTTAAAGCACCTGATTTTTATAGCAATTTTCTTTCTTTAAAAAATTTTTTTTGGTTTATTTTTATTTTATGTATATGAGTGTTTTACCGGCAGGTATATAAGGGCACCACCCGTATGCAATCTTTCCTGCAATATCCCCAGAGGGCATCAGATCCCTCGAAACTGGAATTAAGGATGATTGTCAGCTACCATGTGGGCACTGGGAGCCGAGCCTGAGTCCCCAGCTAAAGCAACCATTGTTCTTAATCTCTGAGCCATCTCTCCAACCCCTTTATAGTACTTTTTAATAAATTTCTATGAATTTCACGTTCATAGAAACTTAAGGTAGGCCAAGTGTTATTTAAATTAACAGACTTCTTAATTCTTTGTGCAGTGCGGATGCCCAATAAATTGCCGTTTAATGTAAGTATTTTACACAGATACGAATCACAACAAACCAATAAACATCATATTACAGAAGTGAAAAGTGAGGAGTCGTTACCATCTGAGCTAGTTCTCATCCCCATGGAGGAGAGGTTTGATTAAACTTGGAACTTCCCCTGCATTCTGATATAAATTACTTTGGTCCTATCGCTGTGTCAGGATGCTCCTTGCAGAACATGGACAGGAAGCAGTTTTAATTTCTACAGTGGTTTTCCCCTCTTTCTTCAGTTTTTGGAAGCTTTATCTGGTATGCATTTGCTTTAAAGTTAAATAACATAGGGAATCTTAAAACTCAACTTTTTGAGTCTTTAAACTTTTTTTCAGGACAGAAAGACACTTAGCTTCAAAGACTTTTTTTTTTTTTGAGAAAGAAAGATTTTTTTTATAGTATGGGATACAGTCTTTCCTAGAGGATCTGACAGCCCTGTGCCTAAGCACTCTGGCTCTTTTATATTGTTTATTTTGCTAAGCAAGCAAGCAGAGTACAGAAGCCAATCATTGAGCATAATAAAAGCTAAATCTTTAAGGATCCCTAAATAAGAATTCCCTAAAAGTACCTGGTCAGAAAATGTAAGAGGAGGAAGAAATATTTTCTTTTTAAAATCTCTATAATTTGGTGGATTAGAAATTAGGCAAAACATTAATAAATTTAGTATAATTTTCACAAGACATTATTTTCTATGTATAGTCATTAAAAGGCATAATGTGCTTTATTTTTCCAAGAACTGAGTAATATTCCATTGTGTTTACATACCACATCTTCATTATCCATTCATCACTTGAAGGACAGATCTAGGTTTTTCCAAATTCTGGCCTCTATGAAAAGGGCAACAGTAAACATGGATGGACAAGTATTTTTGTAGCAGGGTATAGGTCTTTTGTGTATATCCAATAGTGGTATGGCTGGATCTAGTGATAGATCAACTTACAGTTTTTGAGGTTTCATCCCTGTTCAACTCCTTGTCCCACATTTTAATTGGGTTGTTTGGTTTTTTGATGTTAAGTGTTTTGAAGAGTTTTTTTGTTTGTTTTTTGTTTTGTTTTGTTTTTGTATATTCTAGATACTAACCCTCAGTCTGAGGTTTAGCAAGTAAGGATTTTTTCCCATTCTGTAGGTTGGCTCTCCAGTCAAATGATGGCATCCTTTGATGTACAGAAGCCTTTTAGTTCCATGAGGTCCCATTTGTTAATTTTTGTACCTAATGCTTGCACTATAGGAGCCTGTTCAGAAGGTCCTTTCCTGTGCCTATAATTTCCACTGTATTCCCTATGTCGGCCTCTATCTGATTTGGTGTATCTGGTCCTTGAGTTTTGTGCATGGTTTCAATCTTCTACGCGTTGCTATTCATTTTGATCAGCAGCATTTGTTGAACATGTGGTCTATTCTCTAGTGTGTGTTTTTCACTTCTTTGTCCCAAATCAGGTGACTGCAAATGTGTAAATTTAAATCTGGGCCCTTAATTCTATTCTACTGATCAGTGTGGCTTTTTTATGCCAGTACCATGCCATTTTTATTACTATAGGTCCCTACTACAATAATTTGAGATCAGAGATGGTAATACTTCCAGCAGTTCTTTTATAGTTTGGGATTATTTTGGCCATTCAAGGTTTGTTTTGTGTTATCATATGAAATTTGAGATCATTTTTTCAATTTCTGTGAGGAATTCTGCTGGAATTTTAATGGGTATTGCATTGAATTTGTAGATTGCTTTTGGTAGGATGACCGTTTTTACAATATTAATCCTATTGATCGATAAGCATGGGAGATCCTTCCATCTTCTGGTGTCTTCTCTAATTTCTTTCTGGTATCTTCTTCAATTCATTTCTTCAGAGTCTTAAAGTTTTTATTGTACAAGTCCTTCACTTCCTTTGTCAGATTTATTTCAACATATTTTATGGATTTTAAGCCTAAAATGGGATCATTTCCCAAATTTCTTTCTTGGTACATTTTTGCTGGTGTATAGGATTTGGTGGATGTTAATTTTATCTCCTGCTACTTTTATGAATGTATTAATCAGTTCTATGAGTTTTCTGGTGGAGTCATTAGGGGGTTTTATGTTTAGAATTATATCATCTTCAAGTAAGTATACTTTGACTTCTTCCTTTCCAATCTGTACCTTCTTTATCTCCTTTGCTTGTCTTCTTGCTGTAGCTAAGATCTCAGTATTGAACAGAAATGGAGAGAGTAGACAACCTTGTCTTGGTTCTGACTTCAGTGTGAATGCTTTGACCTTTTCCCCATTTCTCCATTCAATTTGGCTGTGGGCTTGTGGTATTTTTGCCTTATTATGCTGAGATATGTCCCCTGTAGTCCTTGACTCTCTGTGACTTTTATCACAAATGGATCTTAGTTTTTGTCAGAGATGTTTTCTGAATCTAATGAGATGATCATGTGATTTTTTTGTCCTTGAGTCTGTTTATGTGGTGGATTGCATTTTTGATTTATGTACATAGAACCATCTCTGTATCTCTGGGATGAAGCCAGTTTGATCATGGTGGATAAATTTTCTCATGTGTTCTTCCATTCAGTTTGCAACTATTTTATTGAGAATTTTTGCATCTATGTTCATTAGAGAAATTGGCCTATAATTTTCCTTTTTTTGTTGGGTCTTTGTATGGCTTGGGTAATTAGAGTAATACTAGCTTCATAGAAATAATTCAAAAATGTCCCTTCCTTTTCTATTTTATGGAATAAAAATATAGACTATTTCATGAATTTGCACAGGGGCCATGCTAATCTTCTTTGTATTGTTTCAGTTTTAATATACGTGCTGTTAAAATGAGCACATAATGCTTTTGTTCTAGATCACATTTTAATATGGTTTTACTAAAGTTTTTATTAATAAAGATAATGTAATGACTAAAAGATGCAACTCAAAGAATCAAGTAATATTACACATTGCTAAATCAAAAAAATTGTTATGAGAGTTACAGCAGTATGAACTTTAGAGATGGAGAATGGAAATTGCTTGGACATCACTAGCAAAGTTTAATCAGAGAGAGAAAATTGGACTTTAATTCCTCTTTGCTTTCTGGTTCTTTCCCTCAATATAATTATGGTCAATATTAAAAAGAAATGAGCTCAGTATCTAAATCTAGATGGAGTTACCACATGTTATCTACAAGAAGCACATTCCCTGTCTTCAATAAATGGAGTTGGAAAAAAAAAGGAAAGCAACTTACATAATTTTGTAAAATTCAGTGATGACTTTAATGGTAGCTTTTGAGCTTAGATCTTTTCTTTGGTTGAATGACAGTTTTATGGTATCATTATGATGTACTCAGTGCGACAAGGTATGAGTGGTAAGAATGGGATAAGTCCAAAGATGTGGAAGTAGGGAATAATGGGAACAGAAAGAAAGCCATACTTCCTGTGATGGGTCTCAGAGAGCAACACAGAATGCAGGGTTGGTGGGAGGTGGTGCTACCTCTGTCTGTTAGAGACAGGAATGGTATTTATTGAAAATGTATATCTGAAAGTGTCTAACATGTTCTATAGCTTTAATACAATCACTAATACAATCTCGATTTTCTTTTTTTACAGAGAAAGAAAAAATAAGTGTAAAATTCTGAAGGTACCATTATGACCACTAATAGCTACATCTGTTTTAACAAAGAACAAAGCTGAAGACATGATGCTTTCTGATTTCAAAACCATTGTATCTTTCACTTAAATACATAAGGCAAATATGTATATGTCTAAAGAAAGAGACTGCAATGTGACCATAGGGAACCTCAAAATCCCACTTTAAGCAATGGATAGCTCATAGATCGTATGGTCAGAAAGAAAAAAAAGCCATCAAAGAAAGAATGGAGTAAATTAATACTCTGGATCAAATAGAGAGCTACTAGACAGCTATAGACATTTTGTCCAATAGCTGCAGAAAACATGTCTTTCTCATCAGCAAATGGAGCATTTGCCAGGATAGAGCATATGGTGGTCAAAAAGCAGGACTTAACAAAATTGTATTTTAAAATTTTAGCAACTTATTAAATTTGTTCTTTGACAATTTCACACATGTGTGCAATGCATTCTTCTTACTGTCATCTACCCATCCACTCTTCTCTCCCTTCTACACAATTACTCCACCCTTCTCCAAACAAGTCCCTTTCCCACATCCATGACTTTTTGTTTTGTTTTGTGAACCACTGAGTTTAGGATCATCCATGTGACCATGGGTTTGGAGCTGTACATTGGAGACTGGTGGTTGTCCCTCTCCTCTTTTTAAAAATATTTTGTTATTTTATGTATATGAGTGCATTGCCTGCTTGTATGTAAGTGCACCGGTGCTGTGTAATGCTCATGGAGGTCAGAAGAAGGTGTTGGATTCCCCTGGAACTGGAGGTATAAATGGTTGTTAGCTGCCATGTGGGTGCTGGGAATTGAACCTGGGTCCTCTGCAAGAGCAGTCAGTGCTCTTAACTGCTGAGCTATCTTTCCAGTCCTTTCTTTCTCCTCTTAATCATCAGCAGCCAACAGTTCAGCAGGAAAAGGTAGGATCCTGTCAATCTCCCTGATCCATGACTGAGTGAGGAAAGTCCCAGTCTTGTTTAAGGCCATTTCAAATAGCTGCTATGAAATCTTTGTAGCATTGGCTGTGTCATGCCTAGAAGATAGTGTCCTACAGCCCTTTCCCTTTATTCTGGTTCTTACATGCCTCTCACCCCTTTACTGTAATGTTCCCTGAACCTTATCAGATGTTTAGGACTGAGCATTCAGCTATCTAGAGACCACGGGTTACAAAAGAAAAATCCCAGTTCCAGGTGTGGGATTCCTTCACATAATTTATCAGGAAGGCTCCAGAGACCACTAAAACAATAGAAGTTCATGCTATGCCTCTTGGTTACCCACCACAACTAGCTAATAATACCCTATTGCTGAAGATACCACACTTTGTTTGCATGATACAGAGAAATCAAGCTGGAATTGAGCTGGAAGCTTTCTCCCTTTAAGTTTCTACAGTGTTGGAAGGTGCTATGCAGACTGCTAGTGGAGGGAAAGGTATCTGTAGTGTTACCCAACTGTGAACTCTGTGCACTGCAATATCAATCTGCTAGGCAGGATGTGCCCTTTGATGCAATAGTGGCACAAACTGTTATGGGGGTAATCAACTACTCTTGGATAGATTTGAGGCCTACCCCATAAGAGGGAGTTCATGCCTGGTAATGTAAACCCAGTCAAAAACCTGTAGTTGAGGAGGTCTGAGATGCTAGGGAGGAAATTACTATTGCTATTTAGCTAAATTGTTGTGGTGCCAAGCTCGCTTCGAAATTTATGTACACACACACACACACCTTAATATTCCTTCAAAAAAACTACTGGATTTAAATCAATTCAACGAATTTGCAGGATACAAAATCCACATAAAAATAGTAATTCTATACACCAATAGAAAATTATATGGAAAGAAATCAAGAAAACAGTAATCATGGGGCTGGTGAGGTGGCTCAGTAAATGAAAGCTCTTGCCGCTCAAGCCTGATGTACTGAGTTCAATCACCAGAACCCAAAATAGAGTCAGGGCCCACTCTTGGCTGTTGAACATCATTGCATACTTTCAGGGAGAGCCTGAAAACACTCAGATGATTCTGCCAAAGGAGGGAAGATGAAATGAATTTATCTGAGATCCATAAAAGCATAATTGTTTATGCAGTCTAGACTCAGATCAACACAGGAAATAAGGGGTGAGAATAATCTGCTTGCAAAGACTGTGCTGCATGGAGTTTTTGATGTATCGTTGCAGAAGCTAGAGATACGCTGGGAGTTATCCAGTGCAGTATTTATTTGACATCTAAAGAAATGAAACATGGCTTCTCCTGAACTCTTGCCGAGATTTTCTTCAGATAGTGAAGAGCATCTTGATACTACTGATGATTAACCACCTGAGAAGCTGATTCAATAAAAGGGTGGGAATATCGCTTCTCCATCTTAACTGTATCTCAGTAGTTCGAGTGGCTTTCAAACCATTTTTTGGAGGGGGTCTTGGGAGATCCTGCAGGGTAAGGGGAAGATGAAGCAGAATGGCTCCTATTTCCTGCCACTGCCAACATGGTTTCATATTTAGGGTGCCATGCAAGACTCCATTTGAGAAAAAAAGAATACTTCCACACTATGAGCAAAACAAAACATTTTTCTGTCTTCAGTGTCAAAAAACCTTGGCTGCAGCTTTTGTCATTACACACTGCTCTGCTCTTCCCATTGGCCTTACTGCCTCTGGTCTTCCCCCCTTGGAATCTACCTTCCCTATTACTCTCAAAGCAATCATTCTCAAACATAAATCCAATTCTGGTGTTGGCTTCTGCAGGGCATTTATTGACTTCCTATCATCATTTGCACAAAGTTAAACTTTAAAGAATGACAGTTAAAGAGCAGTTCGTGATCTGGCATGTTCTTTCTTCTTTCAGACTGGTTTTCAGGATTTGTTTGTTTTTTAAGCCTCAGTTGGAACAGACAACTGACTAGCTGCACCCTGGAGGTCCAGAACGCCTTCTCCTTGGCTAATCTACTTCTTGGCTGTAGCTTTGGCACAACTAGCTCATACATGACTCCCTGCACTCTGTCAGTCTGGTTATAAGTCCTCTTTGGGGGCCTCTATGGTGACAAATGCATACCTCTCTGACAGCACATAGCCCACATGATGGTATTAGCTGATCTTTCTGTTTGTCTCCCCAACTGGACAGTGAGTAAGCACCTTGAGGAAAGAAATTGGCTCATCAACCATTTTTTTCTCAGACCATGACACTGCACTTAGCTCTCAGTCTTATTCAATGAGAACATGAATGACTGTCATCCTTTTTAGATATAGTTAAAGCAATCTGTTTGTTTAATCTATTTGACTCATGATCAAAAAAGGACAACAGATCCATATAGACTTACTTCTTAGAAATTTTGCTTATATGTTTTTAGAACTTTTTTGTTTTGCATATTTAGAATTTAATGAACCTTACTGATACACTATTGAAAAGCAACAATTGGGAACAAGAAGAATATAGAGTTTAAAATACAAATAAAGTATGATATATAGAAAAGATATAAAAGAACGTAGATCAAAGATCTTCAGTAGGAAAAAAAATCATCCTAGAAAGGATAGAATGAACCAAAAGGAATGAAGGGAGTGGGGAGAAAAGAGCCATGTTACCCCACATGCTCAACTCCAGCTCAGCCTGGCTGCCAGAGCACCTGCCATCTGATCATATGTGACTTTCCCAAATACATCTCTCACTCACATTCAGCACAGGCTTTTCTGTCTTGTTTAAAGCTTTCTCCTTGACTTTTCATTTAGTCTAGTTTGCCTTTGGTGAGTATTTTCAACCCAAGGGTTTATGTCTTGATTTTTGGAACTTTTTTACCATTATAGATTAGACTATCATTTAACCATTTTTTGTTCATACTTTTGGAATTCCCACAAAGCACTTTTTAGGGGTTCTATGACTCCTAACTGTTGAAATGTCCTTTATTCCTTTCTCTTTCTCCAGCAAACTTCAGAGATCTAATTCATGTACAATTTGCTTTCTGTGTAACCTAGTTGCAGAAATTTTAAGAAAATCTTAGTGATTGTACTTTTACTTGGCTTTACAGTGTTTGTTTCATAAGTTTACATTTTTATTTTATAGATGTAGTTCTTCATTTATACTTTGAACATGGTAAGCACACTTGTAATGCCCTTTCATATGGCTATATTAATATTGCTTCCTCATACCCTGAAAACCACCTTACATTTTTTAAAATTTATTTTTATTTTATGTACATCAGGGCTTTGCCTGCATGTATGTAAGTATACTCATGCATGTAGTGCCCATGGAGACCAGAAGAGGGCATGGATCCCCTGGAACTGGAGTTACAGACAGTTGTGATCTGCCCTGTGAGTGTTGGGGATAAACTCAGGTCCTCTGCAAGAGCAGCCAATGCACCTTACTGCTGAGCCGTCTCCCCAGATTACATGCCAACTTTAATGATGCTGTCTTACATGGTTTTGTTTTGCTTGGGAATTTACTTCAGAGAGAATAATCTTTTCTAGATCTGAGTATTACCCTGGAATAGTTTTGACTAGTACCTTACCTTCAAGATTCACGGATTCTGAATTATATTGTAATTTTTTCATCCAGGAGTTCTCAGTGTGCATTGATAAGGGGAGTTGAGCTCCCATTCTCACCCACCGTTCAGTCTTGAGTTCTCTTCTCCCTGACAATAACTTTTTACCCATGGGTGGGGCTGCTGACTCTTTTCCAGCAGCTCCCATGAGCAAGCAAGCAGAGATGTTTGAGGCCCTTTGGGATCTGTGCAACAACTCCCTGGGGCTCTGATTCTGTGCAGGAAGCCCGGTTTTCATTCTTGCTATAAACATATTTTCCCTGACCAGAGTCTGGCCTTGAATGGCCCTAAAACCTCCAGGTTTTGAGACCTGTTGTCCCTTCTACATCCATAGTTATTGTCATATTCTGTCATTTATGTGTTCTAGGCTCTGGCACTTAGAGATTTTCTTCTCTGTCTTCTGAGTTCTGATATATTTTTCCCTAAGTGAAATTATGCTTTGCCCCATTTTTGCCTGTTTGATAATGAACTGAATTCTCCTGAATCTAGGAACTGCTTAGCATTATTTTTTTGACAGTATAAATAGGTAGTCTTTTTTTCCTTTCCATTTTGAACAACTTCTCAAAAGATTTATGCCCTAGGCAAATTTACTTACCCTTCTAGGACCTGGGGATATACTGAAAATAAGCGTTTTAATGCTTTTGTTTCTTCAGGGACCAAATTAATCAGGACCTGAATCACATCTTTTTTCAATTCTTTTGATACCAATTTGATATTTAGTCATAGTCTGATATAGGTGCTTAATGACTACTATTCTTTTTTATAAGATCTTTGGAATTTGACCTATTTGTTAACTTCTCAAATTTTTCCATAGTAAGTTATACAGAACTGACCTTACAATAAATTCTTCCCAATGGAAGACTGATTGAAGTAAAAGGCATAATTGAATAGAATAAATTTGCAGTGTTTCAGACTTGATTTAGAAAGATCAAGCACCCAGGAAAATAAGATTTGCTTGATTTTGTTTCATTTTATATTCTGTTTACTGGTTTTATTCAGGATTCCTGAATTTATAAGGACAGGGAGATTTTATACAAGGTCTCAGCTAGTGAAAGAGCACTGGGGGGTTTTATATCAAGAAATGTGGAATTAATATGATAGATGCAACTCCAGGGAATATGCTCATAGTAATAAAAGAAGCTTCCTTAAACCAGCAAGAAGAATTAGGTACTTTTGTGGATTCTGCTTACAACTTGGTCCTGAGTAAATGAATAAACAAATAGTTGCTTCTAGGAGCTGTTCTCACAGGGGAATGTTTCTGAGTTCTGGTTCATGGGAGCTTAGGAAGGTACAGGATGCAAATTACATTCCAACACTGAACTGGCCAATCAAGCCTTGGACACTTTTGAGGTCTTTGGCTTTGACTGTGAACATCGGAACACCCAAGGGCACCTTCAAATTAAAAATAAGTACACTGTTCTAAAGAGTCCTGGATGTATAATTTGGTAGAATTTTAAGGGATATCTTTTTATAGTAATAGAGTCTATAAAGAAAATAATTTTCAGGTAAGGTTATGTCCCTTCCAGGCACACGTGTATTTAAATGACCTTTAACTGTAAATTCAAACACTTTGGGCATACCCTGCCTGCCCCCACACCTCCAAACTTGTAGATTAAACACATGGTGTATTTCTTTCAGTTCCAGACAGATTTTTTAAATTGGAAGCTGCCATCAGTGAAGGTAACAGATAACATTTGTGGGACTGCCTCGTGCCAAGCTTATGTTTTACTTTACAGTTACCACTCAATAATCCAAACCACCCTAGGATGTTGCTGCTTTTATCGTCGTTCAAAAGAGTTAATTTACCCAAGTCTAGGGTGGTTTGAAACTACTGTGAAATTCCTTTGGACCTCCTTTCTATTGATGCCCCCCACTTTAACCAGGGTGTGTGTATGTGTGTGACAGATTCTTCTGGAGACTTTATATTTTATTGAGATAAGAAAGGAAAGCAGTGATGTTGATTAACTTATTGCCTTGTATTGCTACTTAATCTCAACCACTTCCTGTTGTCCTGGGCCAATGGCCAGTTTCTTCTAAGCCTCTTCTGCTGGCCGCTGTCTGAGGGTTGACACATCAGCTGTGGATTCAATGTAAATTCAAACCCAGTAACTTTAAAATCCATCTGTAGTCGCTTTCAGGCTGTTTTCAATTTCTGCTCTAATTTGGATCTTCAAAGGCCCCCAAAGCTCATGTGTTGAAGGCTTGTTCTCCAACCTGTGCTGCTATTGGGTGGGGGCGGTGGAACCTCTAAGAGCTGGGGTTTTGTGGGAGGACTTAGGTCATTGGCAGTCTGCCCATTGAAGGGGATTCCTATCTCTTTATTCTGGCAGTGAGGCAAACAGTTTCCTCTACTACACTGCCATGATGCCTTACTGTAAGCCAAGAACCAACACATTTTACAGACCATGGTCTGAAACATCTAAAACTGTGAGACAAAACAAACATATTTCTCTTTAAAACTTGATTATCTCTGGTATTTTGTTATGGTAACAAAAAGCTTATTAACACAATACTGTAACTCAATCAACTTTTTCCAAGCCTGGTGCCTTCTGTTGGCTATCTGAAGGTGTCACAGATTATTCTGTGTGCTTGGAGCCCCAATTTGCATCTTGTTATTCTCAGAGATTGTTATGCTGATATCATTTTTTGCAAATGTATGTGTGTTCCCATATGCATGTCTGCATGTGGGTGTGCACATGTGTGTGTATGTGTGTGTCTGTGAATATGAAGGCCAGCAGTTGATGTTGGTGTCTTCCTTGATCTCTCTCTACTTTATATATTAATGTAAGTTCTCTTATTTAAATCCAGAGTTTGCCAGGTCAGCTACTGCCAGCCAGCATACTTCTGGATCTCCTATGTTGCTTCCTGCATGCTGGGGTGCTGGGATTACAGGTGGGCTGTCATGCCTGCCCACTGTTTACATGAGTTCTAAGAATCTGAACTCCAGCTCTCCTGTTTGCTCAGCAAGCACATTAAATGTTTACTCGTAAAGGCATGATATTTAGAAGCCAAGACTCCTAAAAAGCTTATATTTTAATATTTAGATCTGATTTAAGGACAAGGTATAATCAATGCTTTCTTCTCATTTTCAATATAGGCCCAGATATTGGGTTTTGTATTTGTTTATGAACCATTTTAAATTTAGAGAATTTGGAATGAAAAAATGAACAAATAGGGTTAATAGAAACGTCTGCTATAAATTATCTTCTCTACAGAGTGCATTCTGGGAACCTTTGACTCTGGCCACAATGTACTTGTTCAACAAAAGTCTTAGTACCCTTGATCCTGGGAGTCAAGAGTAGGAAGACTTGAGACAGGCAAGGGAGGAGTCGAGTAGTAGGCGGACGAGCTTCACCGAGCTGCCTCCCAACAGTTGGAGAGTTCAGCTGGCAGTGCTGGGGCTGGAAGGAGGAACTAGGGAAAGCTCCAAAACTTGCTCCCAAATGTGCACTCTTGGCATCACTCAGATAATGTAAGATGAGTTCAAGAGGCAAAGCTTCTTGTTTTGGTTTAGAGAAAAGGTTTTACGATAACTTAGTCTAAACAACATGGCTGAGTACTTAACCATCTGCAATTCACTGCACCTAGTAATGACAGGCAGACAAATGCAGAAGCTCTCTTGCCCCTCACTAATTCTTCAAAGGAAAAAGAATTTCCATCACAATAAGGTCACAAGCTGTACTGCTAATTGCTCATGCCAATTCTGTGGTTGAAAATCATGTCATAAAAGGTGTTACAATACTTTATGACTTAATTCTCTTTATAGTTTCAGCAGCTATATAATATTAGTACAAACTAACTTAAAATAAGTAGCTCTTGTCATTTAAAAACATTAATTCTTTGAACATTACATACAATGTATTTTCATGACAATCATCCTCCTTTCCTCCCCCTAATTCCTCCCAGATTGAACCCCCACCTTCTTATCCCCTCAACTTTATGATCTCTCTTTCTTTTAATATCCTATGGAATCCAATTTGTTGCCTATATATCCCTGGGTGTGGGGCCATTCACTGAAGCATGTTCTCCTACAAGGGACCAAAGCCATTAAAAATGGACTCTCCCTCCCCCAGAAGCCATCAACTGTCCACAGATTCTCATTTAGGGGTAGGGGTCCATGAACTCTCCTCCCTCTATGCTAGAATGTTGATTGGCTTGATCTTGTGCAGGTCTTGTGCAGGCAACCGCAGCTGCTGTGAGTTCATGAGTACAGCAGTCCTGTCCCGTCCAGAAGATACTGTTCTGCTGTGGTCCTCTCTGACCTCTGACTCTTACACCCCCCCTTAATTTCCAGCCCCCTTTCCAAGATAGCATAATTCTTGCTAAATTATCTCTTTGGGGGGGCACTTTTTGAGACAGGGTCTCCCTGTAGCTTCAGCTGTCCTGGAACTCACTATGTAGACCAGGCTGGCCTCAAACTCACAAGAGATCTGCCTGCCTCTGCCTCCCAAGTGCTGGGAATTGCCCGGCAATTCTTATCTTTTAAAAGCATGTCTGATCTAGCACTTCCCATCATTCTGATATTTGGAGTAATTTCACCATGGTTAGTAGATTATATGAATTCAACAATAAATTATCTTTTAAAATTTCTAGAAGAATCTGTATATATATAAAAAAGTGTACTGGGAGAATAGACCATATTATCATATTTTGTACTAAGTACTTTTAATGTGTGTCTTAGTATCAAATGACCTGAGAATTTGAAAAGAAGAATTTGGGAGTACCATGAGAAAACAGTGACCTCATTTGTTCATAGACTTGCTGCTCCTTGGAACCACTGGAGAAATCAAGATCCAGGGCTTCTGATTTAATTTATCCATAGAATGGCCTGAGCTATATGATGGTAATCTGCACACAGTCTGAGAACTATTGTTTTAGAAGCACGAATCCAGCCCATGTTGCTGCAGGATAATCTCACACCCTCCTCCAGCTCCCAGGCCTCTTCCTGATTTCATAGTTTTGGTAAACAATTTTACAATGTTAATTTATCTTCCCAACACTCATCATTCCTCCTGGAAAGAGGACTGTAAATGATTAATTGGCTTTTGGTGAAATTAGTACTTATGAGCCTCTCTGGCAGTGGGAGGGAATTGTCCCATGGAGGTATAGCTGTTTCCTCTGAGCTTGGTATACTTGGGACAACTGTGGGTCTTGCAGTTCTGGCATGAAATCAACAGAATTATGCATTAGATCTACACATTACACACGAGGTGTATGGTGTTGTCAGTATTCCTTCTTGGAAATGTGGAAGCAGGATCATAAGATCCTCCCAAGACTCTTCTCTGACCCTCCCTGAGGTTTCCATCACCATCTCCTCCTTCCCCAAATGTGGGTAATCTAATACTAAAGTACATACATAAGTCTGGGAGTGGGACTTTCGGGGGGGTTCAGCTGCCTGTGAGTCATCCACAATCCTGTAAGTAGCCCAGCTAAATCTGTTAATTCACCAAGCTGGACCTGACAGAATCTTTCGTTTGTTGGCTTCGTCTCTACTTGGGGTGGACAGTCATTTCTTTTATACCTCCCCAGAAAAGTCATGTGGCACCCCTCCCTTTTCCACCTCAGCTGGCCAGCGTTGGAGAGGCATGGTCAAGATTCCAGACCTGCACAGCTGATAGGCCAACCATAGAAACAAAATAGGCAACAGTCACTTCCAGGTCATTCCAGTCTCTCAATCTGTTTTCCCCAAACTGCTGCTCAGCTTGCATCTTAATTGGTTTATACATCTGTTCAATCACACCCTTGGACCAGCTGCTGTTAATCCTGGCTGCAGATCAGAATCACTTGAGGAGCTTTCTGGAATCCTAATGCATGAACTAACCGCACCTCGATTTCTTGGGGAAGGGTCCAGTCAGCTATGATCCCAAAGCTCCCTAAAAGACATTATGACACATACCCAAGGGGGCCAAGGACTGAGGGTTGTACGGAGCCAGGAGATTAAAGGAGCAGCCTGGAGTGGCTGGCAAATGTGACGTACTTTCTTTCAGGCAAGAACATGCACCCTTGGTCCCAAGGACGTTTTTTATGGAGAATCACTACCAGAACTGGTTATATAATAAGTTGCATAGAAGTCACGTTTACTGCTTACTTATGTTTTTGGTGTCCTCTGTCTTAACGAAGTCATTCATTCCTGAAGTCCAAACTGGCACCATCTTGTCTAGCCTTTATTTGGCCCTCATAGCCTTAGTTTTCTTCACCTATCATGCTTTCACACATTTATCTGAGATATTCCTAAATCTACATCTTGTTTTTTTGTTCTCTACAATGCCGGGGATCAAACCTTGTACCACTTGCATGCAAGGCAAGAGCTCAACCACTATGTCACACTCCTAGTCTAAGTTTTTCAGTTGGCAATTATGTACCCATAGAAACTTGGTCATATATAACTTTGTAATTATGCTGACTCCAGCTGATTTGTGTGATGGCAGATAGATACTACTGAATAAAAAGCATTTTTTGATAGAATTCCTTGGTAATACCTTATAGAGCTTTTACAATGGGCAGGTGTTTTTCCTAGCATTATATGGACACTGATTTATTTACTGGTCCCTACCATACAGATGAGAGCCTTGCCTAAGGTATTCGGGCCAATGTTTAGTCAAGTGCAGGACCCTTGCCTCAGAGTAGGCAGGCTCACCTATAGTACATATGACGAGATAGGAGATATTTCTTACTCTTTCATTTTACAAATGAATCACTGTAGTTCAGAGTTTTCTAGAACCACAGTAAATGCAAAGGGAAATTAGAACCCAAAGAGTTTGACTCATAGTTCATGCTCTGTCAGAAATCTAGCCCGTTCTTTTTCCTCAGGAATATTAAATTGACTGAGCTTTTCAGAAATTTCTATGACTACAGATTGGATTTGGTAATAGCAAGTTTCATATGTTTTCTAATAATTTTTACTCCAAATTAAAAAAAAAATTGTGGATTTTTCAACCATTAATAAAAAAAAATACTATAGCTGCTTTCTTAATATTAGCCCTGGCTTTAATTTTATTCAACTTGTAAATATGTTAGGTACCATAAACCCATCGAGATTACATGTAGGAAAAAGAAAAATATTCTCCATGCCTGAAAACACTTTTAATATCCTTTGTTAAGTTGGTATGCATTGATATATTAAAATCTAGAATTCTTCAACCTATTGGACATGGTCCTGCTTCAAACTTTTAAAGAAAATTCATCATAATGTCATGGTAATAACTATATAAATAGAGAAATATATCTCTGCCCTTTGGCAAGCAGCTTGGAGGATTGAAACTCTTTGTGTTGCGAATTCAATCAATGTAGCAGTTAGTGAGCACAGTCTTTGTAAAATCCATTTCAGATTGTGAGAGTGAATTTAGGAGTTCCTTCTTTCCTATATTTTAATGTACAACCAAATCACCCCAGGCTCTTGTTAAAATGCAAAAGCCTGATTTGGGAGATCAAAAGTGAGATACAAAATTCTATTTCTAATAAGCTCTCATATGATCTTTGTGCTTGGGTCTGTGGACCACACTCTGAGTAGCAAGGACCCAGGACTAGCAAAATGACCCACCAAGAGAGGAAAATAAAACTCTAATGTGTAGTGTTTGCCAATTTCCATGATAAAAATACTCTCACAATGGCCAAATTCAAGCAACCAACTCAATGTCATTGAAAACTGAGTTGAGAAGTTTGGTACACTGCACACAACTGATTCTCAAGTATAGGTAGGAATAAACCAGTTTCAACCCCCCACTGAGATCTGTGTGACTATAAGTATACACAACTTCAAGATTCAGTGGCGTGAGTTAGGCTGCTCAGCTCTGAGAAGAATTTCAGTCAGGTTAGGCAGACAAAGAATGCTGTAGGAAAAATGATGAGAGAGAATATTTAAAAATATTTCTTAAATAGGTGCAAAATAATGAAGTTCCAAAGCTGTAGACTATGGAGAAGGCAGATTTGAGGTGATAAAGGACACATGGAGCTGATGCTAATGGAGGCATGGGAGAAGAATGAATGATGGCTTGCACTGGTTGGTTTGGATGAGTGCAAAGGAGAACAGTCACAGGGAAGAGAATGGCAAGGAATCAGCAAAGTATCTGATGCTGAGCAAGAACACTAACTTTGGAATTACTGGAGTAGGGGCTGAGTATTTGGTCCAGGGCCAAATGAAATCACCCCATTTTCACAAATACTTTATTCTCCTACATGACTGGAAAATTAAATATGCAGATTAAACAAGCCTTAGAATTAACAGTTGACTTAAGTATAAGAAAGAGATACCAATATTTAAGAAATTTTATATCTAGAACTTGTAATGCTTATTACTCTTGCCTTTACTTCTTCACTGTCCTATTCATGATTCAGGGACTTTCCTTTCCCCTTAGAGACAAGAGTTATGCAATTTGGGAGTCTTTTAGATAGACCCACTGAAGGGGTACTCCAGTTGCCTCACCCTGTGTCCCTGTTGAGCACGGAAGAAGCCAGAGCGGTCTGCATCCTGATTCTCTACTGGCAATTTGGGTAACCCCTTCAGAGGATGGCATGATAAGAATAGGAGGTAGGAATTGGCTAGGCAGTTAGTGTAAAAAGACCCGAAAGAAAAGTAGCCAATTTCTTGGCTAAAAGTCAAAATGTCCTTGGGCCTCTTAGCAACATACTCTGTTCCAAAGGCCAAAAATGTCAAAAGCATTTGGGAGCTTGTATCTAATCCTTAAAAGATTTTAGGTTTACCTCTTCAGAGGGGGGAATGTTGGAGGGGAGGGAGTGGGCATGGATTTGATCAAAGCACCTTATATGCATGCATGAAATTCTCAATAAAGTTTTTGTAAAAGTTTTTTTAAAAAAAGAAATTTTATGTGCCAGAATATACAAATTCTAATTTCTTTTTTGATGGAAAAAGGACTTCCAGAGTCCTTTTCTGAACATCTTTGGTCCCTCTCCTAGTGAAGGTCAGTGATGGAGCCTGGGAATTTCTGGTTGCAATGTGCTTAAGAAGAGTGTTTAAGCTTACCTCGGAAGGGGCAGTATAAGAGCACCCCAGGAAGACTTACCCTCAAGGAGAGACTTTCAAATGGAGGAAAAGCTATTACCTGAAGTAAAATGAGTACTTAAGGAGCCCAAACTCTTTTCCTCATCTATAAAACAGGGCTTATAGTACCTAACTTGTATGACTTGGTTGTGCCTACACGGCACATAGTTAAGAAATGACATTGATCTAACGGCAGTTTTCCCCATTGTGAGTGTATCTTTAAGAGAGCCTTGAACGTTGTGTTTAAATGCCTAGGAATCACTCCGACCACCCTAGCCATGGACTTCTGTCCACCCTCAAACCTTTCCCTTAGCAGCTGACTACTACATGAAACTGCTTACATGTCTGAGAGTTGAATAGAGCTTTATTTGGAAAAGAAAAATCTTTTCTTTGCCTTTGGAATAAACGTACTATTTCATGTTCTTAATTTTTCTATGTCAAGAACCAGGAGAGGGAACTTAAGGTCAATCAGCCTCTCAGGTTGAGTAACTCCACTCTATAAGTTCCAGAATCTTGTCTTTGTCTCTGATTCCAAATGGGCTTGTGGGGAAAAGTGATACAACATGAGATCACTGTGTTCTTTCAGATGATTTCCTGTTTCCTGTGTATTTAAATACACAGGGAATAATCCTGCTATTAAAATGAGACCCTGAATGTGTGTATGGGCAGAAGTTCAATGAAAAAGGAAGAAAAATATGCTTGCTGAATACCAGATGTAGAATACATAAATCCCATTAGGACAGGCGTGGAGGAGCTTTATGGCTGACGTGCAAGAAGCCTGAGGGGAACTGGGAAGTCAGATAGGCATGTGTCAAACAGACTTATTTAAATCATCCACTTCCTCAGCAAAATAAAAGTTTGAGGGAGTTCTGTTTCCTCTTGTGGTTTGAAATTATACTTGTGGGCTTCAGAAGTCCTGCTTGATTGAGGGCTTCCAAGCAAAGGAGTTACATGACCCAGTTCAGCACCAGGCAACTCTGGGATCACCCAACACTCCTTACTGAGGCCTCCTACATTGTTCTGTTTGTACTTCCTGTCTTTGGTCATCTTGGTAACAAATTGCAGTGCAGCTGACACTACTTCATAGTCATCTGACTTGTTGCTGTGAAAGGCTTTTGAATCTGAAAGAGAAAGGTGCCCACTGGTTGCTGTGTTAGATTAGACCATGGATCCAGAATCCAAGCCTTTGCTCTTCAGCCTTGGAGACAAGGGAACTCTCTTCCTGTCAGCCTTGTCCTGTCCACAGTTCACGCCAGATTCATGACCTTAGATACTCAGTTTGTGCTAAAACAAATGTGACATAAAAGCTGATAGCTTAGAGACCAGGGAGATTTAGTCAGTAGAGTGCTTGTCTTTGATCCTCAGAATCCATGTAGAAAAAGCCAGGTGTGATGGCATGAGTTTGTAATGTAATCGTAACACTGGGTAGATGTGGATAGGTGGGTCCCTGGGCTCACTAGCCAGCTTGTCTAGCCTACTTCTAGGTCAGTGAGAGATCCTATCTCAAAAAAACAAAACAAAATAAAACAAAAAACAAAAAACAAAAAAAACCCAAACAACAACAAAACAACAACAAAACAAAACAAACCAAAACAAAACAAAAAACCCAGAAAGGTGAAGAAGGAACAATGTCTGACTTTTTCCTCTGACCACAGATGCATACACACACATACTCACCTACTCACCTGTGTGTGCACACATACAGATTGGTAACTTGTACACACCAGATATAAGAACCATACTAATTTGTACCTTTTCAGGTATGACATTTTAATAGATATTTTCTTCAGGAAATGCATGATAGTTTAGTAGGTATTCTAGTTTGTTTCTACAATGCTGTGACAAAACATATGACCAATACCAGCTTGGGGAGGAAAGAGTTTATTTAAGTTACCTGTCCAGGGTCACAGTTCATCAAGGAGCCTAAGGTAGGAACTCAGGTAAGGAAACTGAAGGCAGGAGCACAGGCCATTGAGGAATGCTGCTTACTGGCTTACTCCCTTGGCCCCTATTCAACCTGCTTTCTTATACAATACAGGACTACCTGCCCAGGGGTGGCACCACCCACAGTGGGCTGGGCCCTTTCACATCATACAGTAATCAAGAAGATGCCCTACAGTCCAGTCTAATGGAGGCAATTCACCAATTAAGGCTTCCTCTACCCAGGTGTGTCAAGTTGACAACAAACACTATCCAATACAGTAGGTTATTAGCATGAATAATTGCAAGGCAAAGGTATTTATGTACTAACCATTTTCTTCAAGATAATACAGCTCCCAAAATTGTTTTTCTCAGGATAGTTCTGTCCAATATTATTCAGTTAAATATGGCATTTTGTTATGGCTATACCCAGAAGAATAAAAGTTTATGGACTATCATGGGACAGCATGGGACAACATGGGTCTTTTAGTCAGGTGGACTCAGTCCTAGTTATTCTAGCTGCTTCTTACTGGTACATGCATTCTAGACACTATTATGTCACTCCAGTTCCCAGTTTCCTTAGCTTTTTGCTAAGAATGAATATATAAAAAATATAAAGAATCAGCACAGTGTCTAGCACACCGAGAAAGCCTAATAATTTTTACTCCTTAAACTCACAAGGCCTTCATCCATCTTTCTTTCCCTCCTTTCACTAAATACTCCTTGAATACTTTTCAGGTGATAACAGCCCTGCTAGTAAATAGAGTAATAACTAGGAGTGAACTTTGACCTACACTGTCTGAAATAGAGACAAACATGTCTCTAAACACATATACAAGGCACTTTGATGATATGAATGAGGAAATGAATTTTCTGGTGTGAGTGTGAGGAAACAGGAAATATTTAGCCAAGGAAATGAAGAGGACACATCAAAAATGTAAAGACATCCCATGTTCATGGATTGGTAGAATTAAGATTCTTAAAATATCCATACTGTTTAAAACAGTCAATAGATTTTAATACGATTTGCTTCAAAATACCAACAATGTTCTTCACTGAGCTAAAAAAAATCACAAAATTCATGTGGACCCATGAAAGACCTTGAATAGCCAGTGTAATCTTTAATAAAAACAACAAAACTGGGGATCTCACAGTACATATAATATCAAGACGTACTACAAAGCAGTGGTAGTAATAAAAACAGACCTACAACACAATGAAACAGAATTAACAAAAATTTGTAGATTAATCCATGTATTTACAGCCAATTTATTTTTGACTAAAGCACTGAAAACACTGGAGAAAGGGGGTCTTCCTGTCCTGGCACTTGGAAAAGTGGATGTCTCTATGCAAAAGACTAAAACTAGACTTGTCCCTCTCTCCTGATACAAAAACCACATCAAAATGGACCAAGGACCTGTATCCCAAACCATGAAACTATTGAAGAAAAATGGGGAAATACCTTCAAGACATTAGGAGAGGCAAATACCTTTTTTTATAAGACCCAAAAAGCAGAGACAATGAAAGTTACAGTGGACAAATGGAATTCTATCGATCCACTGCCCGGGAAATAGGCCACAGTGAGGAGACAACAGGTAGAAGGGAGAAAGCTTATTGTTTATCTGATAAGGGTTAATGTCCAGATTATACATGAATCCCAACAGTAGCAAAAAGACAATAGACACTCCTTAAAAGAGGATGCATAAATACTCAATATCATTGACCATCAGGGAAATGCAAATGAAAACCACAGTGAAATTTCATACTCCCCCTCAACTTAGAATGACTTTTATCAAAAGAACAAAAAGAAATATTGGTGAGGATTCAGAAAAAGGGGAACTCACATGCTATTAATGGGAATTTAAATTGGTACAGCCATTATGAAAACTGTACAGAGATTCCTCAAAACAAAACAGAACAAAAAACAAAATACAACTACCATATTATACCGCAACCACACTACTGGGTGTATGACCAAGGGAAATGAAATCATTTTCTCAAAGAGATACCTGAGCTCTTATGTTTATGGCAACACAAGTCATATTAGCCAAGACATAGAATTAACCATGCTATCTATCAATGGGTGAATGGATTTTTTAAAAAAAGTGGATTGTATATATACAGGAATACTATTAAATCATAGAAAGATAAAATCTTGTCATTTTGGCAATATAGATGGAACTGGAAAGCATTACATTATGTGAAATAAGACAGACACAGGAAGACTCACTGAAACTGAAGGAGTTCATCACACAAAAGTAGAATAAACATCAGTAAAGGCTAGGGAGAAAAGAGGGAAAGTAGAATACAGAGAGACTGGTTCTGAAACGTATCAAAAATGCAGCTGGAGGAAGTAGCGCTCATGTTCTATAGCACAGTAGGGCAAATGTAGTCTACAATAGGTAATTACACATTCCAACACATATAAATAATATTAGTTAGGTGGAAATACTAAGTGCCCTGACTGGATCATTGCACGTTGTATACATGTATTAAATTATAGTAGTACACCCCATAAATAGTAACAAAATTTTAAAAATGGTTCTAGGGAGTGATTGAGAGAAAGATGGACTTGAGGAGGTTAATGGTGGGAACTGTCCTGAAAGAACCAGTGGGATGTTAGTTATTAGGAAATCATCTGAGACTAGTGTGACAAAAGTTCTCACAAGTGACAGTATCAGCTTTCTGTGACGGCTTCTCCTTCCCTTCTCCCACTCCTCCCCTCTCCTCTCTGCTACTCTTGCTTTTTCAGCAGAGACCCCCTAGAAGCAGATCAAGCAGGGGTAGCAAGCAGGGCCCACGTGGCGCAAAGAGGCTTTTGTTCCCAGGGAAGCAGATGGGGCATGGAGAGAGGTTAGGGACCTGTATATGGGGTGTCTATTGCTGTATAGTAAGTCATAGTAAAAATGCCACAGCTTACAACAACTTAAAATTTCATTATCTCACAATTTCTGAGAAGAATCCAAGCAAGACTCAAAAGTCTCCCTTGAAGATGCAGCCCAAGTGTTGTAGGGTGGCCGTCGGGCGGCACCACAGCAGCTGTAGACAGTTAATGCTCAGCAGCTGCCGCCCAAATCTCCATTTCTCTTATTATGGATGAGGTCAGTCTCTGTTTAAACATTTAGAATCATCTGTACGTACTATGAATTATTTGTTCTTAATCTTTGTCCACTTATATATCGGGTTCGTGTTCTTGCTCTCGATTACTGTGGGACTTGGGGGGCGAAGATTAAAGAAATCAGTTCTTTATTGGACTGTGAGTTTCACTTATATTTTTCTGATTTTTTTATATTTGGTAATTTTTGCATTTAAAAATATTTTTACGTGGAGCTGGAGAGCTGTCTCAGTGGTTAAGAGCATTGGCTGCTCCTGTAGAGGATCCAAGGTTCAATTCCCAGCACCTACATAGCTGCTAACAACTGTAACTCCAGTTTCAGGAGAATCTGACACGTCTTCTGACCTCTACAATCATTATTACATGACACTGGTGCACTTACATACATGCAGGCAATGCACTCATATGCATAAAGAATAAATAAATAAAACATTAAAAAGTATTTTATATGTTTTTTCTTATATCTTCCAGGTTTGTGATTTCCCATACTAAGGTATTTAAGAATTTTTTGATAGTTTCATAATTTTATTGTTCACTATTTAGTTTTGATGAATTGGTTCCTTTAGTTCTTTACTCTCTACTGAAGTAGAAATGCCAAGGGAACTGCTATGTGTGTGTCACTTTCTCTCTGTGCAGTTTCCTATCTTATGCTATTTCCTCATCTGTGGAATAGAAGCCAGTGCTGTTGAGCACTATCCACTGTTTTGGTGGAAAGAGTCCATCTTCCATACTATAAACTAAACTAGTATTTTCTTCCTAATTATTTGAAGACTTCATGCCCAACTGTGTTTGGTGTCTCCATGGGAAAACTGAGATTAACATGGTTTACACAGTGCCTTGTTCTTATAATCAAAACCAAATTCAAATGAGCTTTTTCACATCTGTCTAAAAGGAAAATGACTGATTTTACTCAGAATGTTTACTTACATATTATTTTCAACAATATATAAATATATATCTATATATACAGCTAATACTTTTGAAATAATTTTGGCTATTTATAAAGCAAAGTTGGAGTCTCATAGATTTAAATTGATTATTTGGAACTGATACTACTATTTTACAATAGAATATTTTAAATGTTGGTCAGTTTCTTAGACCGTACCACAAATTCCAGGATATGCATTATGTCGTCCAGGATAGGAGGAATTCTACCATGTCACCTGAACATAATATTTTATATCAAACTTTTCCTGGGTATATACACCTTAGGGCCATCTCAAGAAGTCCCAGACTCCTCTTCCCCTATCATGGATGCAGAAGTGAGAGCTCTAACAGCAATTTGCAAGCAGTTTTGCAGAAGCCAGAAATAGCATTCAAGTCAAGATAATTTGTCTCTATATATGTTTTTTAAGTCTATTATATTTATTTTATGCACATGAGTATTTTCCCTGCAGGTATGAACAGAAGAGTACCTTATTCCTGAACCTTCATTTCCACCTTGATCCCCAAGATAGCTAGATTGCTATCTTATTCTTGTGAATAACTGAGTTGCCATCTCTCAGAGATCTACCTGTTGCCTTATCTTCCCCAGGACTTTCCTACCCTGGGAACCAGCTTGGTGAGAAAGACCATTTTATGCTTTCAAACTTGCCTGTCGGTTGTCTTTGCTGATTAAAAAAAAGAAAAGAAACAATAAATCTAGTGAAGAGACATGCTGATTAAAAAAAAAAAAAGAAACAATAAATCTAGTGAAGAGACAGTCAACAGAGGGGATAAATGTTAGCCAGTCTGGCAGAGGATTTATGTCCAGAATATATAAATAACTCAAAAAAATGAATTGGTAAAAAGCAAATAATCCAGTCCATCAGTGGGTTAATGAAATACATAGACTGATCTCAAAAGATGAAGTAAAAGTGGTCAATAAGCATAGGAGAAATGTTCAACATCCTCGGCCATCAGGGAAATAAATACATCAGGAAATAAAAGCCACACTGAGATTTCCTATCACCTCACTCAGTATGGTTATCATAAGAAAAACAAGTAATAAATGCTGACAAGGATGGGGGAAAAGGAAATCTTTATGCACTGCTGGCAGGAATGTAAATTACTCCAGTTACTATAGAAATCAGCATGGAAGTTCCTCAAAAATCTAAAACTAGAACTACTGTATGACCCAGTTATCACACATCTGAGTATGTACCCAGTGGACTCCAGGTCAACATATCACAGAGATGCTTGCACATTCAGGTTTATTGCAGCACTATTCACAATGCCAAGTTATAGAGTCAACCTTAGTGTCTATCAACAGAAGAATAGAGAAAGAATCTGTGAAATCTGTGCAGGATTTTATCCAGCCATAAACAAGAATAAAATTTCTGCTGTTTGCTGGATAATGGATGCAACTGGAGCTCATTGTGTCAAGAGAAATAATCCAGACCCAGAAAGACAAATATCACATTTGGAAATGAGGGCAGGTAATAATGAGATAGGTCTGATTCCTGAAATTTTCTAGGATCTGGAAACCAGCCACTAGTTTGTGGCTATATTTCCCCACCTGACAAGCTTTAGTGAACCTGTGTCTGTGAAAAGGCTGACGCACTGATGAATCTAAGAAACTTCAAGCTGGCCCACTATGAGCAGCAAAGAGATGATTTCAGGATAGCAAACAGCCTCAGTGTTACAGGCTTCAAAAAATCATGTGGTCAGTTAAATAAAAAATTCTCATTCAAATGGGAAAAAGCAAAAGTGACCACCATTAAAGCCATAAATGTAGGGAAGTGTTTTCTTGATTGCTTTATATGACTTTTAATAATACACCCTAGTTATTTTCTGCTGAGTTACAGTCCATCTGTGTTCATCAGTTTAAAAAAATATATATCATATAAATAATAATTTTTGAAAACTGAAGTTTATACAGGTGAAAATCTTTTGTTTTTAATTACATAATGGATTCTGGGGGAGGGGCAGTCGTACCTACCAGGGTCCAATAGATAATTCTAAACCTGTGGTCACATAGATGGTCCTGGTTAAACTCAGCAGGTCACAAAACAAGCAAAAAGACAAGAATGTGAGAAAAGAGTCTGCAGGGGAGAAGAGAGAGAGAGAGAGAGAGAGAGAGAGAGAGAGAGAGAGAAAGTTGGCAGGGTTGGGAGGAAGATAAAGGAAGGTGGGAAGCTGACTAATCAGAATACATTATATATGTGATTGAAATTATCAAAGAACAAATTGAATGAAAGTTACTAAAAAGAAAATTACTAAAAAAATCATTTTAATTTTGACATGTACTTAAGCAATTAAAAAACTGAAAACATGGTTTTAACCCTGTTATAGATAAACTTTCACAGGCTAGTGGGACCTTTAAATCTTAAAAAATTACAGAATGGCTATGGCTGGTAAAATGAGACATACAAAATCACATCTATTCAGCAGTCAGTCTGCTGAACTGCACTGCTTTAAAAATTATTATTATTATTACTTTATGTGTATGAGTGTATTGCCTGTGTACCTGTGTCACACAATACCCGTGGAGGTCAGAAGAGGGCATCGGATCCCCTGGAGCTGGAGTCATGGACAGTTGTTAGCTGCCATGTTGGTGCTGGGAACTGAACTTGGGTCGTCTGCAAGATCTGCCAGTGTTCTTAATTATGGAACCATATCTCCAGCTCCTTTATTTTATTTTTAATCAATTAATTAATTTTACTTTTATATCATTAAAGAATGAAAAGGACCTTTGAAGGAAGTCGACAGGAACTAAAAGTACTGTCATATATAATCCTAGGGAAGGATAAATATTATTCTCAGCTGGCTATGGTGGTACCTGCTTGTAATCCCAGCGCTTGGGGGTGGAGGCAGGAGAATGAGAAGTCCAAACTCATCCATGCGTGCATAGTGAATTCAAGCCCAGCGTAACCTCCATAAGACCTTGATTTAAACAAACAAACAAAACACAAAACAAAACAAAACCCCTAAAAATATAGAAAATCAGAGGAGTTTAAAAGTGGCCACATTTATATGGCTTATTTATGTGGCTCAGCAGTTAAGTGCACAGGCTGCTCTTCCATAGCCCAGAGTTCAGTTTCCAGCCCCAGATAGCAGCTAGCAACCATCTATAACTCCAATTTCTGAATATTCAAAACCTTCTTCTGGCCTCTTCTGGCCTGGAGGGCACAAAACACACGCATAACGCACATACATACATGCAGACAAAATGCATATAACAAAATAAAAAATAAAAAATAAATCTTAATAGTCAATATTTTAAGCCGGGTATAGTGATACATGTTTTAATCTCTGTATTTGGAAGCAGAGACAGATCTCTGTGAGATCCAGGCCAGCTGGGGCTACAAGGAGACCTTGTCTCAACCTACCTCCCCCCAAAATAAAATAAAATATCTTTAAAAAAATATTTCATGTCTGTATAATCCTAGAACACAGAGTTGCCTAATTACATTTTTAAAGATTTTCTTTTAAAACAGGATCGAGACCATATATCACCTGCCAACCCAACAATATTTGCTGTCTGAAACCACAAGGAACATGTTGACTGATTCCCTATCTAGAGCAAATTTACCTTCTATAATGTCAGTCCAGGCTGCCTCCTTAAAAATCAGAGGTTTATTTTAATTGATAGAATTATTCACTGTTTCAAAATTCAACAGACATTTCTTGGGTATTTGCTATGTATGTGGCATCTGTTTTAGGCTGCAAACTTATAAATAACAGCTCATAATTCTCGAGTTCAGAAAGTCTAAGAAGAAGGCTTTTTAGTTTCATGAGTTGAGAAATTCCCTGTCACCTGGTGACATCATGGCATTTTAATGAAGTTGTACTATACTTTATTCATGAGTTTGTGGTGATGCTGCTATAAACATTCCAATGATGCTGCCAGTTACATGGCATTAGAGACATACACTTATGGACAATTTATAATACTTGATAATCTTAGTAAATGAGTGTTTCTGGTCTGCATATCTACTATACTGTGCTTTTTATCACTATTTGATAGTGTACCCCTCCAATCTACTTAAACGAAATAAATTAACTATGAAATATTATGTCATGTTGTACCAGCCCAGCCTCTTACCTCTCATGAAGCCCACTTCCCTTGATTCATTATTTTCTTCTGTGATTGATTTGACCTTGGGTTGTTTTAGGCATCACAGAGGTAGACCATATATAGTATGTAGTCCAGGTATAGAGTTGGCTGCACCACTAGGTTTGTGTAAACACACTCTGTTGTGTTCATACAATGATAATATTATCTAGAAGTACATTTCTTAGTTTATACTCCTTTCAAACCAGGTGATAACATGATTGTGTCACATAGTTGGGGCAAAGGAACTTATAGACATTGTAAGAACAGCTTAAAAATGGCTATACATGCTTGAGAAATTAGTTGATTTGGAATCATACATAGGTTTTGTATGGTTATATTTTTCTTATGAGGCTCATTCCTTCAAGTAGAGGTAAGACTTACGATAGGGGTGAAATACCAGCTCTCCTAAACTCTCTCAAATATTCACTTTGGGTAAACATGCTGATTGCAAATCAACCTCAAGAACGTTGATATAATCTCTGTTGTAAGATTTTTGTGTTCTAAATCCTCAGCTAGATAGATCATCCCATGTGTTCTTGAAGCCCAGGCTGAGGGCATTTACATTTGTTTGGTATCCAACCAGCAAGCAGAATCAAAGATAAAATTTAAAGTCACTGGACTTTGTATCTGAAAAGGTTGAACTTGTCTAAATCAGCTTATTTTTTAGAAAGTAGAATCAAGGCCCAGAAAGTTAAAAAAGCAATTCACAAAACCAAACCAAAAGCCTTGGTTTCCTATCACCAAATCTGGGTGTTGAGATCTTTCCAACCTTCTCACATGTTTGTAAACTTGTACTCCCTAAATGTAGGCCTCGTGCTATGCTCTGGGTCTTAGATGAGAAGCATTTGTTTTTCAGGAAATCGCTCTCATTATCTAGAACATTTTAGACTAATAGATGTCTCAGTTATGGGAATTTTAATTTAGGGGCTCTCAGTAGCCAATAGGCATTGTTGAAAAGGTCAAAGTGACACAGAGCAAGTCTTCTTCTGCTTGTTCTTTGTTCTCCTGCACCAAGACTATATTAAATAATGTTCATCTGGTTTGGATTTGGCTCGAATGTGCTCATGTATAGAAGGGTTCATGTGTGGAAGTTTGGTCCTTAGTATGGCAATGTTGAGAAAAGTTAGAGCCTTGAAGGGATGGAGCCCAGTGATTAAATCATTGGGTTATAATCAGCAAAAGAGATTAAAGTGGTTCCTGTGGGACCCTCATTAGTTCTTGAGAAAGAATTCTTACAGAAGAGCAAGTCTGACCCGTCCTTGCTCTTTAGCTTCCTCCCTCATCATGTGATCTTTCTTTCTGCTACAGACACCTACCATGATGCCATCTGCCATGATGTGATACAGTCAAGGATCGAGAGATCCTCACTAGAGATCCTATCAATGAGATTGCCAAATCTTGGACTTCCAACCTTCAGAACTATCTGCTAAATAAACCTGCTTTCTTTATAAGGCACTCAACATCAGGGATTTTATTGTAGCAGTGTAAACATACTAACATAGTATCATGTGGAAAAGACTCTGAATGATGTATTTTGAGCTTCAATACAGACACTGAGACACTCGTTTTTGACCTAGGAAAAGTTATGACGTTCTAATTTCTAGTGGCAAATTACAGCAAAACTCACTACCTTGATGTCAGGAACATATAGTAGGCACTCAGAGTAGCTTACCTTCTGTTTTTCTTTATAATTTTAAATTTTCTTATAAGAAGTAAACTTGCGTTTAGAAATGTTTACAAAATAGATGTGTCATATCTGTTCTATTGATGATTTAATGTTTTCTATAATTTTATTATTTTTATTTTATGTGTATGTGTGTATTGCTTGCATGTAGGTAAGTTCACCTTTGTCGTGCAATGCCCACAGAGGTCAGAGGAGGCTGTCAGATCCCCTGGGACTGGAGTTAGGGACAGTTGTTAGCTGCCATGTCAGTGCTGGGATTCGAACCTGGGTCTTCTGCAAGAACAACCAGCGTTCTTAACCGCTGAGCTCTCTCTCCAGCCGTGATTTAATGTTCTTTTACTGAACATATGTCTTAATTTGACTTTTAAAAATTTTCAAATGCTATCACTCAGTTGAGTTAATACACTAATAATTATCCTTTTTTGATTGGAACCTGATTTTATGGTATGAAATTGTATCCCTTTGAACCTCTTCTAACATTCCTATACCAAATGTAGATCAATGCACGTTATTTATATTACATTGCTATTATCATTACAAGTAAAAGCAGAACAAAAGATAGATTCTTCCATTTACTTCTTTCCTCTTTCATACACAGGCCAAACTATACAAAAATAGAAACATTAGGCAGCCACAAAGACAGAAAATATGGCTTTAGTCTCAGTTCTTATACTTACTATCTGAATGAATTTGGGCAAGATGACTATACTTTTAAGCCATAGTGCCCTCCTCTAGGGTAGGTAGACAAGAAATGTACCACGGGATTGCTGGGAAGATAAATGATTTCGACAATGTTCTTACAAGTAAAAGTGCTCAATAAACAGTAACTATGGTTTTTAATGTCATTAAATACTACTTTCTAAACAAAGTTGTTTGATTTTCAAGAGTTCATTGATGACTTCTGTTGACACAGAGGAACTTAGATGAACATTTGAGATTCTCTCTCATTTTTTGAAGGCAATCAGTATAGAGCAGTATAAACACTATCCAGAGTCTACTTCAGAGGCTCTTAATGAGAATTAATTAAGAATTTTTTTGACAAGTACCTATTAATACCAACAGTGTGGAAAGCATTGTATTTGTTTTTCTGAGGGAGAATAAATTAATAAAATATGGACCTTTTTCTCAAAATTCCAAAAGCTGTACAATAAACATAATGTGTGGAGAATGATGTACACACCTTTTCCTCTCCATACCCAACCTCTCCCCAAGCTTTCCCCAGTTTTCCCATGCTGTCCCCTGGAATTCATAGTCACTCATAAGAAACTAGCTCCTATGTCCTCGGTCTTTCCTATAACTGAGACTGGTTCTTGCATGGCACTGCTACTTCATAAGCTGACTCATAACTGGGCTTTATTCTCATATCTCTGGTCCACTGAGGCTCGTGCTAAGGTAGATGCCCTCCTTGCTTCTCCTCATAGATGTATTGTTCTATATGGTAACCAACAGCCAGCCACATGTGACTTGAATTTAGATTCATTAAAATTAAATGATACTAAAAATTCAGTTTCCCCATTCTACTTACACTTAAACCTGTAACTAACCACTCATAGCTTGGCATGGTGGCGCAGGTCTTTATTCCCAGCATTGGAGAGGCCAAAGTTGGTGAATCTTGTGGCCATCCTGATCTACATAGCAAGTTCCAGGCCAGTTGGGGTTCCAGGGAGACTCTTTCTCTAAAACAAAAAAATGGGGATGAAGAGATGGCTCAGCAGTTAGGAGCATGGGCTACTCTTACAGAGGACCTGAGTTCAGTTCCCAGCACCCACATCGCAGCTAACAACTGACAGTAACTCCAGTTCCAGGGGATCCAACACTCTCTTCCGGCATCCGAAGACATTGCATGCATGTGGTACACTTATATATATGCAGACAATACACTCATATACATAAAATAAAAATAAAAATATTTTTAAAAGACAACAAACAAAATAAAACACTTGTGTGACTAGTGGAAAATTGGTATAGGACCTTTCCATCAATGGACAAAGTTCCATTATGTACTGTAATAAATCTTATTTTAACCTTCCTCCCCACTGCAAACCTCTGTCCTCTGAGGATTTTGTGTTTCATTCTTCCTCAGTCCCAACTCTTGTGTTCACACCTTAGATCTTATCATTACCAACTATGTTCCATCCATAACAAACCCCTTTGATCATCTCATTCTCAAATGACTACATCTACTAGTTCAGCTAGCTCTGTAATATCCCAATCTGTACACAGCTTGGGTTCCATGATTCATCTTAGACTCATAACTTGCATACACTCTGAACTCCTTACCTTGGTCTCCTATTATATCATTCACTTGGTAAAACAGTCCTAGAAAAATTCAGTTCGCCATCTGTGCTGAACCTACACACATTAACATGAACATAATTGGAGAAAAGCTATAATTATTTCAACTATATTGACTTAAATTCATCTTTTATCCCTAGCCAACATTTCTTACCTTTTTCCTTAAACTCATAAGGTTTCCTATCCTTGATGGATTCCATCTCTTACTGTAGTGAATTCACTCAGAAGAGAGATCTCAAATTCAGTCATTTAATAAAGAAATCCCTTCGTCTCTTCTCCAGTTACCTCATTTTCCTTTTACAAGCAAACATCCTAAAACTAGCTTTGTCCACTCATGCTTCATCTCACCCATCCCACCCCTCCTAGTCTCTCCAGAACCCTCTCCAATGGCTTTTCACCCTATCCCTTTACTAAAGTTGTTTTGGTCAAGGTCACAATGATTATCAGGTTATGAAATCTAATGACTCAGTCTCAGTTATAATTTTACCTGACTGGTCTCTAATGTTTTACAAGGCTCATAACTGCCTGTTTTTAAAACCACTTTCTTTTGCTTGGCTTCTAATACATCACTTTCTTTGGTGTTTTTCTTCTAACTGACCATACCATTCAGTTGTTTTGTTTATTTTTTTCTCATCTCTCTAACAGCTAAATGCTGTCATAGGCTAGGACTCAGTATTTGAAGAGCTCTTTATCATCCATCTGCATTACCCTTAAATGCTGTCAAACACACAATTCAGATGTATTTGATATTAATTATCTTTAGAGTTAGAACTCCTGACTCATACCTAACTTACCTCTTAAGATATTTACTTAGTTGTTTAAAAAAAAAACATTTCACAAGAGTCCCTGATTTCTATTTCTACCACTGAATACCACCCTGTTGTAATTCCCCCACTTTATAATATAGAAACTATATTGCTATGATCAGAAATGTTATTTTTGATGTCTCTTTTTTTCTCACCCAAGGTTCAGTTTATCAGTAAACATTGTTCATTCTATCCTCATAAGACTTTGAAATCTTTTTTAACCTCTTCGCCACTGCTGGTTTGGTTGAGCCACCACTGACACTTGCTCAGATGATGCAATAGCCACTTATTCAGTGTCTCTCTACTTCTGTTTTGTCTCTCTTCAAAGGACTAGGCAGAGTGATCTTAGTAAAATCACTAAAAGTCAAAATTAATCCTTTGTTTCTCCCCTGCCACAATATATTATTGATTTCTCATCTCAGTAAAAGTCAAAGTCCTAACCGTGGCCTAAAATGTTCAACAGAATCCAACTATAGAAAGTCTCTGATTTGATCTCCTATTATTCTTCTACTCAACTTCTCTATTTCAGCCATGTTGAATACTGCCTGTATATGTGCATTTTAATATATCATGCAAATTCCTATCTCAGGACTTTTCTACCTATGGTGTCTTCCACAAATGGCTTTCTCTTAGAGAGCTGCCACAATCTTTCCCTACCTTCAGAGTGAGGCCTTTCTGTCTGCCCTATTTGAAATTGCAAAGCCCTGTCCAATTCTCAATTATATATGTGTATGTGTATATAAATCTGATACATATAACCTATTTATCATCTACCTATCTACATTATTATGTAATTTATCTATCATGCATCTACTTACCTGTTCATCCATCCACTGTATTTTTCCACTAAAATTGGTGCTGTAAATTGTTTTCTTCATTTTTGTTTTGTTTCCATATCTTTTAAAAATATTTTGGGTTTTTTGGTCTTTTTTTTTTTGAAGCAGGGTCTCCCTGTAGCCCCAGCTGTCCTGGAACTCACTATGTAGACCAGGCTGGCCTTGAACTCACAGAGATCTGCCTGCCTCTGCCTCCCAAGTGCTGGGACTACAGGCATGCACCACCACACCCGGCTATTTGTTATTTTTCTTTTACGTGTATGAGTGTATTGCCTGCATGCAAGTACACCCATGTCTGCACTGCTCAAGGAAGTCAGAAGAGGGCATCGGATATCCTGGAACTAGAATTGCAGACAGTTGTTAGCTGTCATGTGGGTGCCAGGAACTGAACTCAGATCCTTTGCAAGAGCAACTAGTGCTCTTAAGCGCTGAGCCATCTCTCCAACTCCTTGTTTTTATATCTTTAGTGACTAGAAATGAGTCTTTGATGGATAGTGCGTGCCACAAGAATGTTTTTCTGATACGTGGTGCTAATTAGAGCAGATTGAATTAAGATGTGTTATTTCTTTCAAAACTTTTATGTCTTTTGAAATGAGTCATATCGGGAGCCTGTAGTGTCAACAATACAATGGAGGCATATATGAAAACTACTTACTGCATTTTAAAAGCAACTATCACAATGAATTTTATAAATGTTAAAAGTAAGGCAACCAGAAGTATGTGGGGAGGGAGGGCTGGGGTTTGTTGATTCTTGTGAGCTAGAAAAGAGAACGTACATTAATATATCAGAGTTAGGGCAAAAGAAAGCTACAGGCCAGATGGCCAAACAGATCCAAATTTGGACAAAAGGAGTTGGGACTTCAATGACTGTTCAAGAAGAGAAGCTGAGCATGTGTACTGAATAAGGTGGAAGACCAGAGTGGGACCACCAGTGGAAGGCTGGAGGTGGAGAGGGAGGGTGGTGAATTAGTTTCAGTCAATGAGGAAGACTCACCCATGAAGGCTGGAGCTCTGCCCATGTTATTTGCACGGGGTCCAATATTGCACAACTTCCATGGAATCAGAGCCCCAAGGCTCTCATTTAAAGCCAAGTTTGGAGCCATGAAACTTGGCGCTCTGTATTGGGGCACCTTAAACCCACAAGAGAGGCCACTTCTAGGATGAGGACGAGTGACAGAGTAGTGATCCAAGAGGACTTCAACTTTACCATATTTGTTAGGTGATAAAAGAATTGTGAGAAAATTATCATTTTTAAGTTATTATGTAAAACAGTATTTTTCTATGATTCTGTGTACCTTTCTGTAATTATTTCAATATTACAATTTTTAATGGGAAAATATGTGTGTGTTTGTGTGTGTGTGTGTGTGTGTGTGTATGGGAGAGTGGGGATACGTGTGTGTGTATGTGCACTAGGGTGTACATGTATGTGGAAGCCACAGAACAACCTTGAGTGTCATTCCTCAGCATCTTCCACATTTTTTTCTGAGACAGGATGCCTCACTGGCCTGGAACTCACCATATTGGCTAGACAGAGTCTCCAGCAAGCCCAAGGGATCTGTTTATCTCTGCTTCTCAGGCACTAGATTACAAGCATATGCTGCATTGCCTGGCTTTTTTTAAAACTGTGGATTCTAGAGGTCCAGCTGAGGTCCTCCTGTTTGTAGGCCACTTTTCTCACTGAACTATCTTCCCAGTCCCAGAGGAAAAACTTTTTAAGAAATAGAGATAGTGTCTCTAGACTTTCTGTGATATTTCTTGTAGGTCTTTTTCTTATAAACTTCATTAAGTAGCACCAGAAGAGGTTAAATGTCTATTCATATATTTTCCCTGTTTCTTTTAATGTATAATGCATCGAAATCTGTTAAAAATTATTTCTTGGTTAAAAACAAAAGAAAAAACAGAAGAAAGAAGTATGTGTTTTTCCCTTCATTCCATTGATCAATTGTGATACCACTAAGTTGTCTTAAATTCATACAATTCATTGTGATACCACTAAATTGTCTTAAATTCATACAATTCACATCATAGTCACTTTATAGTGGATGCTAGTTGAACCCCAAAGAAGCAGTTAAATAGCTTTGAATGTTTATATATGATTGCAAGTAGATCTTATATTGAGTATGTAATTGTATGTGTATGTGCCTGAGTACATGTATGTGTGTGTGTGTGTGTGTGTGTGTGTGTGTGTGTGTGTGTGTTGTATTTTTATGTTACTGGGGATTGAACCTAAGGTCCTGTAGACTCAGGAAAAATACTGTCCCACTAAGCTATATCTCCAGCCCTCTTTTTACTTTCCAATTTTGAGACAGGGTCTCTCCACATTAACCTTGAACTCACTGCAGCCCAGGCAGGCCTTGAACTTGTTGTGATCCTCCTCTTTCAGCTTCCTAAGTAGCAGAGACTACAGGACTGTATCACCAGGCCTGATTTGTGTATATATTGTTTTAAGTTTAAATCTCAGGGAAATAATCCAAGATGTTTTCCTCCTTTAATGAAACTGCTCAATTGAAATCTGTAATATTTATTTGCTGTAAGACTTACTGAAAATTTTCTACTAGATAAGCTAATTAATATGCTATTAATTCATATCAATGCCTTTACCGAGAACAATGCTTTGCTTATAGCAGATAGCCGTTATACTGATACATCAGGATGAAAAAGTTCTGACATCCTGAATGACAATTTGTAATAAGAGCAAGTTTGTTTTTCTGCATAGTCTATTGTGCTTTCAGGAGTGAGTTTTCTCTCTTAAAACTTCACCTGTAGAGAAGATTGTCTGCTCTTCAGAAATATATGTATTTCCCTCCTAGAAATAGTTTCCATTTAAAATGTTATTTTAGAAAATATTCTTCTGAGTCACTCTACTGCATCCTTAATTCACTTTTTGTTTTGGCTCATGGAATATTTGAGAACTGTTAAACAGATCTTACTCAAATTTTCCAAAACATTTCTTTAGTGGAAGAAGACCAAGGATCAGAAATGTAATATACTGATCCCAAGAATGCTCTTCCAAATTTTAATAATTTTATAAATCCAGATGTTTAAAAATGTCTTTTTCTTTTATACATTTAGCTAAATTTCCAATGTAAATTACTTATCATTTTGTGAGATATTTATGTAGCCAAATTTTATAGTCTTTGTAAATATGGCCTGCTTAGATCACATATTCAGTCTTGGACCCTGTGACCTGGGGATGACACCCTGACCCTGTTCCTAAGAGAGTGATCATGGGTTCCTCCACCGTGCACTTCACTTAGAGCACATGGGTATGTGAATGCCTGAAAAACACTTGGTCATATTCATAGGAGAAGAGTTTTATTAATTCCAGACTTATGACTGAAGAGCATAATGAAAATGGCAATTAGAAAAAACACAACAAGAACTAGAAGAACTAGAAGAGGTGATTTAACTGAGAAGAGGAAGTTTATGAGAAGTAGAACAATAGAATGTCAAAAGATCTGGATCTGGCCCTATCTCAGGAGTAGCATGTCCGGGACTTAAACAGCAGCTGAAAATTCATATTCTTTTTTTTTTTTTTTTGTGTGTGTGTGTGTGTGTGTGTGTATGTGTTTGAAGCAGGGTCTCCCTGTAGCCCCAGCTGTCCTGGAACTCACTATGTAGACCAGGCTCACAGAGATCTGCCTGATTTGCCTCCCAAGTGCTGGGACTACAGGCGTACACCACCATGCCCGGCTCAAAAATTCATATTCTTATTGATCATAAATTGTGTTGCAAATCATGAACAGCACTAATATCACAGTGGCAGCGACAGGCTTCAGGCACCTGCTATTGTCCTAAACATGTCAAAAGTATGAATAGCTCATGAGGGCTGTGCGTATGCGTATACTAAATTTTGAGGCCAGCACAGTTGAGAAAGACAGTTATATTAGTGAAAAGGCTTAACTAGAAATGAGCCTATTGAGAGGAATTAAGCCACTTTGATTAATATAATTACCTTTCCCTTTGAATTAATCAAGACTAAACCCTTATACGTGACCTCAGATCTTTTGCTGAAATTCTGACTAGAAACTAAAGTTTGAAACTTAGTTTTTATGAAATTCATTATTGCTGTCTTCCTCAAGTTATGAAATCTTAAGAACAACTTCGGAACTTAACAAAGAGTCTGGAGTCCTGATGTTTATCACATATTCAATATCTCAGAACCTTGAGGAGGAAGATAGGGACAGGGCCTTGTAAACTCTCTAAGTGTCTCAGTGTCATTGCACAGCCATTCCAATAGCAAAAGATTAAGAGCTTTGACTTACATGTTAAAATTTTGTGTATTGGATAGCAATAAAACTAATCATGTATCTCACTCTGTGTGTGTGTCTGTGAGTGCACATGTGTGTGTGTGCTATGTGTCCGATGCTAACAAGCACTTTCCCTATCCGTGTTCTGATGCTTCTGGGTATAATCATTCCCATTTATCAAATTAGAAGTTAAATAGGAGAATGAGTCTGCCCTTGCCTAACATCTTAGTAATTGCAAAGTTACCCTAACTCCAGTGCCTGTGAGCCTCTCAGGAGAGCATGATACCTTTGCCCGTGTCCTGCTGCATACATTAGGTTTGATCTGGGCTTAGTAAGCAAAGCAAGTCTCTTTCTTCTTTTTTTGAACTTTATTTCCAGAAAGTTCCAAAATTTTTTAGAATATCATTTGAGAGATAGGCTTTCTCTCTTCCTATGTAAAGAATAAAATATATGTACGCATGTCTGTATGAATGAATGAATGCATATATATATATAATATATGTATATAGTGCTTGGTTTTAGATAAAATGTCTGAGCCTTTAGCTTTTCTCCTGTTGCCAACTTCCCATTCTTCTCAGGATGTCTAAGATTTGGACTAGTCCTAAGATGCAGGTGGCAAAAGGATGTCCACTGTGGCTGAGGGAGAGAAAGCTCATTGGTAATGTTCTTCTATTCCACAGATACAGAATGGACTGCCTTTTCCACAGGTAGGTAGGGCTTTTGCGATTAACAGGAGGACCGAGACTTCTTATTTTCAGGTAACTACTTATGTTTCCAGCAGCTTAATTCATTCTTTGGAAGGTAAATTTGTAAATTTGATGTAATCTCATTGTACTGCAAAACCAAAAACATACAAGCCTCCTGCAATGCAAGGATGTCCTACTGTTGATTCCCTGCATAATGAAAACCCTGTGAATAAAAAACCTACAAGAAATAAACCATTATGACAGTCTTCACAGAACCAGTGAAAGATTTCCATCTTTTAACTGCTAGTGTCCTAAATTATAAAAACTAATCAGGAAGATTAAAACAAAGAACATGCCTGGCTCGCAAAGGAAAGTTAAGCATTACCTGTTTGCATCAGGCTGGGTTCCCAGGATCATCTTGTCAAATTATTTTTCTTATATTTTCATCTCTATGCTGCAAATTATGAACTGGACAACTCTATATTGGTCAGAAGAATGAAGATGCTGTGTGGGCTGGCAACCTGGCATGCTGAGGAGGACTGTATTCTATTTCCAGTCTCTCTGCTTCCCTGAAGCCATCAGGTTAATTACTTATAAGCTGAGTGTTTATAGTTCAAAGCTGTGGAGGAAGGGAAAATATTTTGGCTAATGGCCTACTCGTTTGAGGGGCTCTCATTACTTAGCAAATTCCTGCTTGTTTTCTAGTTTAGCATGAAAAATGTTGACAGTTGTCTTATGGTTATATTGAAAGGGTGTGATCTATCATTGAAGAAATCGTTCTTCTGGCACAAGTGCAGTGTGTAATGGTTGACGCACATCTTTTCTGTATGCACACACCAATATATATTGTGCTTGTATGTATTTATTTACAATATAAATATGCATAATATAGTACAAATATATGAAATGAATGAATATGCTTAAATATTTGTGAAATAATGATCACATTTCTATAACAGGAAATAACAAAAATAGCATTTAGATTTCAGCTCGGCTGTGGGCACAGTAGTAAAGCTTCCTTCTCTTGCTCCATCACAGCCTCCAGGCTGTGGAGAGCCACAGCCTCCGCCGCCATTACAAGATGGCGCCGGTATCTGGACCTTCTTAACAGTAAACATCCTGCTGCGCCCATAAGGGGCATGCACAAGAGCCTGCTCTCCCTCGCCTCCTCCCGTGGCGTGATCTCCAGCAACCAATCCGCTTCTTATACGTCATAGATGGGACCTTTAGACTATATAAGCAACCGCTCTCCCGCTTCTCGGCGTCTTCGGTCTTTAAGCTTCTAAGAGTGTAAGATGCGCATACAATAAACTGCTGCAGAAGGATCCTGACTTGTCCTCCCGCGTCGTTCTTGCCGGCGAGACGGAAAGCGGTCGGGGACAGTTAAGAACACTGTCTGCTCTTGCAGAGGACCTGAGTTTGATTCCCAGCACCCACATGGTGGCTAACAACCATCTCTTACTCCA
>NW_008358774.1:5489933-5496814 GCF_000622305.1 Nannospalax galili | reverse complement strand
TAGGCTATGATCATGTTAATAATTAGGGTTAGGTTAAGGGTTAGCTTCTTGCTTGAAAATAATAAAATACAAATATTGTATTATTATTTAGAATAGTGGAATCTGGAAGCAACTGTTATATTTACTGGCAGATGAAACTTCTCTAAGTCTACTCCTACTATGTATACTCATCAACTTTATCATTTTGCTTCTCTCATAAAAGTATTCCTGCCCAGAGTGGCTGCCTTCCAGAGGACTTTTGGCCATTTTTCTCATGACTAGGGTGAAAAATGTTTCTGGTATCCAGTGGTCAGATGGCCAGATGCTGCTCAGCATCCTGACATGCACAAGGTTGTCACCACCAAAAGCCATGATGTGTGTGGAGAGCCACAGCCTCCGCCGCCATTACAAGATGGCGCCGGTATCCGGACCTTCTTAACAGTAAACATCCTGCTGCGCCCATAAGGGGCGTGCACAAGAGCCTGCTCTCCCTCGCCTCCTCCCGTGGCGTGATCTCCAGCAACCAATCCGCTTCTTATACGTCATAGATGGGACCTTTAGACTATATAAGCAACCGCTCTCCCGCTTCTCGGCGTCTTCGGTCTTTAAGCTTCTAAGAGTGTAAGATGCGCATACAATAAACTGCTGCAGAAGGATCCTGACTTGTCCTCCCGCGTCGTTCTTGCCGGCTAGACGGAAAGCGGTCGGGGACACCAGGCTGTCAGTGAAACTTCATTCTTCTTAATCAAATTTTTATATCATATAAAGGTCAGATATTAAAAAAAAATAAAGGACTCTCCCTTCTCTGGCCTTGTTCCATGTCCTGACCTAATCCTTAGCTGCATTTCTTTCCTAAAGATCTGTATTCCAAGGGCTGGAGAGATAACTCAGCAGTTAAGAGTTCTGACTGCTCTTTGAGGGATCCCAGTACCCACATGGGTAACTCCTATTCCATAGGATCCAATGCCCTTTTCTGGCCTCTTCAGGCATTGCACAACGTGGGTGGACCTACACACATGCAGATAGAACAAATAAAAATAAAGATTTTTTTTTAATGTGTATTCTGACATCATTTGAATCACAAAGCAGAACAGTACTATCAAAATACCCAAGAATAGGCTAATAAAGTGTGTAAATATGAAATTCTTAGAAACAAATGCAGACATTTGCATGCTCACTATTGAATTAGGAAAATAAACAAACAGCATTGATTTTATTCTCCTTAGCATCTATACAGGAATCTGAGACTGTATGGCAATATTATCCTATGAGCCAGAAGAAGATGGATCCATGCTCTGGCAATATTACTAGAGCATTTAGTGGGAGGTTAAAGAAGATAAACTTCCAATCTTAGAAGACATCTATTTCCAGCAACACAGAAGCTGAGATAAAGGTTTTCTACATAATACACTGGAACTGTTGCAGAAAATATGACAGCCATCAGTTTAAGTATATAATCATTGCAAGAAAGTAATAGAAAGTAAAAGGATGATCTTGAAACCAGAAAAATGGCATGACACTGTACAAAACTATGCTGGGACAATCATCACTTTCAGCAACTCAGAGTCCTGCTGCAATAAGTGTACATGTGACAAGAGTGAAGGCATTGGATCTGTGTGGAGTGGGGAAGTATGTCTCTGGATAAAGCTAGACTCCCCCAGAGTAAGAGGAGAAATAACTAACACTAAAGGCTTTTACAAAGAATCATGTGGAAACCTACTATGGAAGGTTCTCTCAGTATATACATACACAATATAAAAAGAGTTCAAATGGCCATAATAGACACCACAGGCAAGCAAATACAAAGTCCAATGCCAGGAATGGATTCCTTCTTTTAGAGTTATTGACCAGAGAGCCCAAGGATTCTCAAGCAATACTGGCTGTTGCCATTGTATTTGGTTAGCCACCAGAACTTGATGGTAAGACCCTATTGGTGAAAACACTACACACCTGAGTCACAGAACAAACAAGGAGAAATCAAGTTGGTATTGACCTCAGATCTAAACCTCTGCTGGCTAGTTTTCACAGTACTAGAAGGTGCTATATATATTACTGACAGAGAAAGGCAATCATCAGCCTTACTCAGCTGTGAACCCTGTTAGCTACAACAACTAATAAAATAGGTCCAATGGTGCAATAGTGGTACAAATATTATGGGAGTAACCAACCACTTTCTAATTGGGAGTCCATACCTGACACTGTTATCAGGGCCAGAACCTGTGGCTAGACTAATCACAGACCACCAAGGAAAACCTACTATTGTCATTCTGCTAAATAATTACAATATTAAAGTGACTCACAATGACTTATTGTTCTACCCATAGATCAGCGCATCTCTCAGCTCTCACCAGAGAATGTTGTTCTTAAGGCAAATGTGATTAACACAGGGACTCACAAGTGTCCAATGTGTAGAGAGTAAGAGACTACGGAGTGATCAGCCCTAAATTGGACACCTATATTGCACCTTCTCCTCCCAAGACTTAGGGATCATTATGGAAGAGGGGGTAGAAAGATTGTTAGAGCCAGAGGTGGTAGATGAATATGAGGAACCTGTGTTGTCTGGATACCACAAGGTAGTTACACATATGAACCCACAGTATTTATAACAGCATGCAAAAGACCTGTCCAAACCCAAGTTAGTCAGAGGTCCAGCATTGTTAGAAATAAAATCTGAGGTCCTAGGACCCCACCAATACCATGAAAAGAACATGTGGACAAAATGAAAGTAACTTGTCAGGGCAGATTTTATTTTTGTTAAAGGCTGTATTGAATGTTCATTGCGATACATCAAGCATATAGGACACAGAAGCTTGATAGGTTTTTATCCCTAACACAAGAGTTTTGTGTCTTTTCCCTTGTCTGGGCTCTGACCTCACACTTTCCTGCTTGGCTAGTTTAAAAGAATGCACACAAATGAAGCAGGGAGAGCTCCACTACCCCAGGCCATAGAGTTCAGGAATGCATCAGGACCTTTCCTTAAATAAAATTTTTACAGGGTGTGTTGGGATTAAAGGATTAAAATTCTATGTCATAATTCAAGTTTTACAGGGTTTCAAAGAAAGCAGTAATATTTAATGTTTCTTACTGTGTGGATAGGGGAGCTGGGCAGGAAATCCCAGCCCTAACTGAGTATCTGTTGACAACTGATAGAAGGCTGGGAGAAGGAGGGCCAGTTTTCCTTACTGATGTGATGCCTGGTAGGTTCACCACACTTCAGGGCATGGACTCATGCCCAGGAGCACTTGAGAGGTATAGAATGGAATCAATAGACTTTTAAAAAACAAAAATTTAAAAACTATTTTATTATTTTTATTTTATGTGTATGAGTGTATTCCCTGAATGTAAGTGCACCTGTGTCATGCAATGCCTGTGGAGACTAGAAGAGGGTGTCAGAGCCTCTGGAACTGGAGTTACAGATGGTTGTTAGCCATATTGTACATACTGAGAACCAAACCTGGGTCCTCTGCAAGAGCAGCTAGTGCTCTTAACAGCTGAACCATCTCTCTAGCTTCTGCAATTACAGTTTTAAAAAATGTTTTTATTAAATTTTTGTGTGTTTCATATAGAACATCTCAATCAATCTTAATCATCTTTATACCCCCTTCCCCACTGGCACCTCCCATAGCCCCCCACTGGAATTCATACATTCTGGTATTTGTGCTAAGGCCTATTGTGTCAAGTTAGTGTCCCCAGACATTCCACAGTGCAAGTTCATCTACTGAGGTCTAGTCAGGCATCTAGAGTCCCTCGCTTTAAGAAGATCTGTTAATCGATTGACAAGGTTTTATTAACTTCCTTCAGTTATTTAGCTCTTAAAAAGGACAAAGATGCTCAAATCTATATGGAAACTTAACTCTTTCTTTAGGCCACTAATTACCTATACAAAATGACATCTAAACTGGTTGGGTAAAATCCTATTTGTTAAATACCATTTTTGTTTTTAGTTTACTTTCATGGTATTTTAAGATGTATTCATTTTGTTTGTCTACTTCAAAGGTGTTTTAGTTTAAAAATGATAAGCCAACCACATTCTCAATAAAGACTATATAAGTAAATATGTATATACTGCCAACATAAATTTATGCTTCTTAAAATTAATTTACTTGGTATCATACTAATTTTTAAGTGAAATATGATACAAACTAAAAATGCTAAATTAACACCAGAATATTTTTTCAGCCAAAATATTCTCTCTTTAATCTACAACATGGTTCCTGGTACTAAAATATATAAGTTAATTTTAAGTAACTCATCTCTCTCTTCCTCCCTCTCTCTCACCATTACCCTTCTGGGGCTCTGCCAAACCTCTACTAAACCACCACCCTTCTGGGGCTCATCTTCTCTCAGCCTCTACTAAATAAACCTCAGGATCAACTTGTTCCACAAGCTTCCCTCCCTTCTGGCTCACTGCTTTTTTTCCCACTTTTCTCCCATCCCATTTCTTGTACTTTGTCTCCATCTACTGGCTGGTCATGTCATGCTCTCATTGCAGGGTTTTTCCGCTCCTCTCGTTTGCCTCAAAATCACACGTGTGTTGGAAACCCCTTTCCTTTCTCTGGACATAGGACACTGTTTCCAGAGATAGGAACACGCACTACTTCCTGTCCAGCACAGGATCTTGCCTTTCCTCTCCCTGATGATCTAATTGTGGGACACTGACTTCTGGGACTTGGAAATAACTCAAAAATAATAACTCGAACCCAAGGAACAAAAAAAGGACACTTTGTTTTGATGACTGGTTCTCCTTGCTCTCATTTTGCGTGACTGATGCCAAACTCCCTTTCCTTCTACTCCCTCCCTGTCCTGCTTCCACTCCCTATGGAGAGAGGATTTTCTTTGTATCCCATCTGCTTGGTTCTGTCTCTACCTCCTACCCGCTTGCTGGGTTCTTTCTCTATCTCTTCTTCACTCTGTACTTAATCTGTCACTCTGGGAAACACCCACTCAAAGTCTCAGGGTCTCACACCTCTTGCTTGTCTTCTTAAATCCTTAAAACAACTAGGACTTTCAGATACAATCAGGCCAAAATGCCTAAAGTCCCTGTGCACCACTGCCTGGCCTCAGTACAAGTTAGATAATAACTCTGTTTGGCCAGACACTGAAACCTTAAACTTCAATATTTTGAGAGATTTAGAAAATTTCTGCCATTGTAAAGGTAAACTGTCTGAATTACCATACACCCAAGCTTCCTTTGATCTCCATGCTAATCCCTCCCTCTGGGTCCCATGTTCTTCCCATCAGGTTCTTCTCGCTAAGACAGTTTCATGGGATCCCAACCCACCAGGGGCCTCCCCCTCTGCCCCCCACCTCTCCACCTCAGCTTTTGATCCTATCATAGCTGATAAACTGCCTCCAATTAGGAGATTAGGACCCATCCCCAACCTCTTCCTGCTCCCCAGCCTGGGGCATAGCTAAGTCCTCCCCATGCTCTCCCCTTGCTATACTCTCCCTTGCCTCCCATTCCAGGGCCCAACCCATCTCTCCTCCTTTCTCCAACTCAAGCTCCCTCTCCACACCACAACCTTCCCCCTCTTCAGCATCGTTCTAAGTCCATCATCCACTCTCCTTCCACTAACTCTCCTCTACTTGAGGAAATCCAAAACCTTAAACACCTTCTTGCCAAATATTCCCTAGTCTTCCCTATTCTGGCTTCTAGCTCAAATAACCCATTTATCCCTCCTGATCTAACTTCTACTTTGATTCCAGAACCTGCCTCTGATACCCCTGCCCCTCCATCCCCTCATGGACAGGACACCCCTCCCATCTCTCCCACTCCAACAGTTATAAAGTCTGAACAGGGTTATAACACAGTTTTCCCTAATAGATTATGCTGGAGGTTGTAAACATCAATTCGATAATGTTTAACTATGTGCCAATTGCTTTTTCCACCTAAAGCAAGGTTTTCATAGACCACTCACCAAACTACACAAGGGAAAAGATTTACCTTATGTTCTTTTAATAAGATGATACTACACACTACTTTCTTCTGAGTCAAACAACTACCACCTTCATGGCTTCAGCTGTATCCACTAACAAAATATCATCACAATTGAACTTGTTGACTTGACTATCATATTCTTTAATTAAAGGAGGAGGGTAAACAGGGTCATTGAGGTAAACAGGGTCATCGGACCCTCACCTGAGTATCCAGCTGCTCTTCCCAGCCAGCTGTATGTAATTTGACCCTAATCATATGGTCTCCTGGATTTGGGGAAGACTAAAGTATATTATCTGAAAAAGGTTAGGAAGAGAAGGCTTGATCCGTGCTGGGTTAAGGCTTTCCAATGTAAATACTCTCAGGTCACTCATATACCTCAGCAACTCCTCAGTCATCTCTGTAAGTAAGCTCAGTAAATTCACTGGTTCCCCAGAAAACTTCAATGTAATCAAACATTGGTTTGATACTACAACCTAAAAAGGGGAAAAACATTGCTTAATATCCCCCAAAAAGAATTCTCACAACAGATGCAAAGTTTATTTGTTAATGTTATTATGTCTCATGGTTATTAAGAAAGAGAATGGTACGAAAACATTTGGAAAGTTGTAAATTGTCATAAAAATATTTTGTTATGTGCCATTTTAAGACTTTAAAACCAACAAATGAAGATTGTATTCTTGTATACATCTTCTGTAGCAGTTTACAAAATGTTGATTTCAACCTTTAGTTCTGCAGGGAGAGCAAAAGGGCTGGTGGTTGTTCTTTGGCAAAAGTACAGAAACATGTTAAATCTGCCAGAGTCCTGAGCTTTTACTGAGTTGAGCAAATTGTAAATAATGTAGTAATTTTTTGGAACAAGTTTTTTGAGGCAAATAACAAATGTCATTTAAAAAAATCTCTACTCATTTTAATGAGATAAGAGCAGAAAATCCCACTGACAAAAATTTTAATAAGTAGAACTATT
>NW_008358774.1:5483470-5489452 GCF_000622305.1 Nannospalax galili | reverse complement strand
CTCCAACAGCTATCAAAATGCCTGAAAACAAATCCTGAGTCCATTGCTCTCTAGTTCAGCCCTGGAAGAAGAGAAAAAAAGAAAAAAAGAAAAATGAGCTATTACCTTGGTGCTAACCATTGCTCCTTGCCTCTTCAGATATTTTCAGGACTAAATCCAAAAAAAACCTAACTCTTACTAATTTTAATCAGTTGTTACTTTCCTTCCCTCCACATGTACACAAGTGCCTGTCAACCATCGAGGACCCTGTTGAGATGCATGAAGAGGGAACCCCTGCTGTCTGACTGACCCCTAATCCAGCCCCCTCCCATGTCGACCCTGTCCAGCAGGAAGTAGCAAGACAACAATGGCCTCCCCTATCCTATAATACAAAAGGCTGAAATGTTAAGATTCAGATAGCCCTGCCCCCTCACCAACAGGATCCCAAGGACTTCTCATGCTCCTGAGAAAAGGGAACCTAGCTGATAAACACCTTGGTCTTTGAAGTCAAGAGAAGCAGACTTTTCTCCACTGTTTGGCCAACACAGTAGGCTTCCCCTTTGATCTCTAAAGAGGACAGGTTTTAACAGTCCTGCTCTCCTACTCCCCCTCCCAACTTTAAAAAAATATAAAATACATCGTCCTGCCTTCTGCAGGAAGCAGAAGCCTCACTTTTAAAAAGACCCCAGCTCATGACCTGGGCAGACATTTTCCCTGCCCGGAAGGGAATCTGTCCCATGTGTTCCTTTGCTAATAAAGCCTATTTTGATGGAGTTTTAGCTGTGCCTTGGTGCCTCATCATCCATTTGCTCATTCTCTGCCAACTTTTTACCTATCAGTTGGTACTGCCATGTGGGTGCTAGGAACCAAACCTGGGTCCTTTGCAAGACCAGTCAATGCTCTTAAGCAATGAACCATCTCTCCAGCCTCTAAAATGAATTTTTTAGAAAATTTAAAAAATTTAAAAAGAGGTTAAATTATGAAACAAAAATTCTTAAACTGGTTTGCATGTTTGTCACATCCTATGTGTTTAATAATCTAATGATTTCCCTACTAAATAAGATTTCTCTGCTTCTTTAAAAAATTAGTTAAACTCCTCCAGATGAAATGTATTCAGTCAGATAAATGGTGGGTTACCTAAAACAATCAATCAATCAATCAGCCAATCAATCAATAAATTACTACTGACAAAGACAGAAAACCAAGAAATAAGCTGTTTTCACATGGGGTGAGTGAAAACTCCCTTCTAAAAATTGGTAAACACAGGACTGTCTTTGTAGAAAAATTTGGAAGCCCAAATAAAGTTCGTTAGGTAGTGCTGAGTTGGCAGGTCCTGAAAGTATCTGGACTGACACGAGGGATGAAAAAATCTAACTCATTCTTAGATGTTTGCACCTGCAACATAGGCCTTGTAGGGCTCACAGATTAAATTCCAGAAGAATATGGGCAAGAAATAGAAATATAAGCTTTTATGGAGAAGCACAAAATCTTCCTTTGAGGTTGTTTAAAAAAGCACATTATTGGGGCTGGAGAGCTAAGAGCTCAGCAGTTAAGAGTACTGACTACACTTGCAGAGGACACAGGTTTGGTTCCCAGCAACCACATAGTGGCTAACAACCATCTGTAACTTCAGTTCCAGGGGATCTGATGTCCTCTTCTGAAATCTGCAGACATTGCACAACACAGGTACACTTACGTATATGCAGACAATACACCTATACACAAAAATTTTTTTAAAAACTTTAAAAAAATTAAAACAATAAAGCACAGTTTGACATAAGCACTTATATATATATAAGCACATATATATATGTGTGTGTGTGTGTAAAATCAGATGGTACACATGTATAAATATATGCACACACATATAACCAAATAAAACTAATATAAATAATATAAATTTTTAAAATTGTTGAAACAAATTTCCCATTGAGTAGAATAAAGACGTAATATACAGCTGAAGAGAGAACTAATAACATCTAAGATAAATTGAAACCTATGCTAGGGCAGGGGCTACACATTTGTTTCATCCATTCAAGAGGTGAAAGCAGGAACATTGAGCCTGGGATTTCACAGTCAGCCTGAACAATATAACAATATACCATCTCAAAAACAAGAAAATAAACAATTTCCCAATATGTATCAGAGGAGAGAGAGAGAGAGAGAGAGAGAGAGAGAGAGAGAGAGAACACAATATGAAGACTGAGATTATCTGGCTGGGTATTACCATGTCATATCATGATTGTATCTGAATAAAGAATCATTTTGATTCTTCATGTTAGTTTTAATAGCCAAGAGTAGGCAGGTGGATCTCTGTGAGTTCAAGGCCAGCCTGGTCTACATAGTGAGTTCCAGGACAGCTGGGATTACAGGGAGACCCTGCTTCAAAAAGACAAAGAAAACAAAAACAAAAACAATCATACATTGTAAAATGTATAATTTTAGAAGATTTTAAAATGATAAGATATCATGTTAGGGAGAAGGGAGAATAATTCCCCCCTCAATGATGTGCACACCCTAATCCTCAGAACATGGCCCAGTGGAACTTGGGGTGTAAATAGAATTATCTTGAATTATCTCCTGGACTCAATATGATCAGAAAGTTCTTTCAAAATGACTGAACGAGGTGTGACAACAGATGAAGTCAGAGTAAATGGAGCATAAGAAGGATTTGATTATCCTCCTGGCTTTGAAGATTAAGGAGGGGCCCATGGAATGTTCACAGTCTCTGGAAGCTGAAAAAGGCAAAGACTGAAATCCTACTCAGCCTACAGAAGGAATGCAGGTCTAAAATACTTTGATTTTAGCCTGGCAAATTTCTATGTAGACAATAAGTTTTAGTTTATTAAGCTATTTGTTTGTGATAATTATTTATGGCAGCAATAAAACAGTAATAGCAGATATACAAAATGTAAAGGAAGGAAGGCATTCAAAGATAAAGCATTCTAAAGCCTGGCTATTTTAGAAGGAAAGTAATAATACAAAATTCCTCCCTTTCTTAAATAAGTACATATTAAAATGCATGAGTAACAACTGAAGGAATAGATACACAACTTCCAAAACAGATATATGTCTTTCCAAAATGAAAAAAAATGGAATAAAATTTTTTTGTGGAGGGCTGGAGAGAGACTCAGTAGTTAAGAGCACTGGTTGTTCTTGAGAAGACCTGGGTTTGAATCCCAGTACCCACATGGCAGCTAGCAACTGTCTATAACTCCAGTTCCAGGGTATCTGACACCTTCTTTTGTCCTCCATGGGAATTGCATGACACAGTGCACTTACACACATGAAGGCACACATGCTTACACACACATACACATAAAGTACAAGTAATTAAAAAATCTATTTTTGAACTTTAAAATATATTTTTATTTATTATTATTTTTATTTTATGTATATGAGTGTATGGTCTGCATGTATGTAACTGCACCTGTGTTGTATACCCTCAGAGATCAGAAGAAGGCTCAGATACCCTGGAACTGATGGTTGTGAGCTGCCATGTGGGTGCTGGAAACTGAACTTGGGTCCTCTGCAAGAGTAGCCAGTGTTCTTAACTGCTGAGCCATCTCTCCAACCCTATAAAAGGATAGTATGGATGAAAGAAAAACAAGGAACAAGAAAAGTAGAATGAAATAAATTATAAAATAAGATGGTGGAAATAATTTCATATATACCAGTAATAATAATAAAATTCTATAATGTATTAAATTCATAGCTTAAGAGACTGAGATTGTCAAGTTGAGTGAAAAATTAATGTCTAGCAATTGTTGCTTATGGCAGCCCTAAAGTGTAGAAGCATAGAAAGATGCAGGAAATGAGAGAGCAATTAAGCTTAGAAAATACTAATAAATCATGTGACTGATATGGCTGCAGGAAAATCAGGCCAAACACTTAAAAGAAGGTGAAAATATTAGTTCACAATAATAATAATCATGACTTAAGAAATACATGACCATTTCAAAACTTTTGTACCTAATAACTTTCTGAAAACTCCAAAAGCAAATCCTGATACACAACAAAGAAGAATTAATAAGGCAAGCATCAAGCTAGGAGATATTAACTCTTCTCAGTGGCTGACAATTCAAGTAGAAAAAATTAATAAGTAGTTTGAACAACATATGTAACAAGCTTGCTATAGTAGATGTATAAAAAAATGACAACCTGAAACAAAAGAATACATATATGTTCAGTCACACATTCAACATTTGTGAAGTGTCATCCTTTTCATGGATAAATAAATTTCAATAAATATAAAATCATGTAGACTTGATTACCTGATTAATTCAAATTAGTAATCAATAACAAGAAAACTTCATAATTAATGAGTTAAGTAATCACAATGGAACTTCAGGAACACTTAGAACTGCATACTTTTATAAACACTTAACCCTAAAAGTCTTGAAATAGTGGAAGAGTACTAAGGATAAACATACAAATGAAGGATGACAAAAAAGTGAAAGTAAAAAATGAGGGAAATCAAAGGTCCTAAAAAAAGGTTTGAGCAGAAACCAATTTAATGTGCAATAAATAAAACAAAGCCAGAGCTGTTTTTTTTTTTTCTTATTAAGTATACAGCTAAAGTAGATAAAGCTATGGTTTGAATAAAAGAAATAAATGAAGCCGGGTGTGGTGGCACATACCTTTAGTCCCAGCAATTGGAAGGCAGAAGCAGGCATATCTCTGTGAGTTCAAGGCCAGTCTGGTCTACATAGTGAGTTCTAGGTCAACTGAGACTACAGGGAGACACTGTCTCAAAAAAAAGGCATAAATAATACTAAAAGTAAAAGATGTGCCAAGATGTGCCATAACTATGTACCCTTATATAATACAAATTTACTCTTTAATAATCTGTCAATGTATTTTTAAAAATTAGGGCAAAAAAATCCTAGAAAGTGATAGTTTACCAAACTGACTCAACAAGAAATTAAACACCTAAATGAAATTATCAGTAAACATGAAAACTGAATCAGTCATGACAGAGACTGGCTAGATGTTTACTAATGGTATTGCCACTTCAAAGAAATACACCTGACCCAGAATTAGGCTGAAATTACACATCTGGACCTAGCCAATGATATGAGGGCAAAATGGTATGTACAGGATTGCTCATAGAATACTAGGTTTGCTTTAATTTGTAGCTAAAGGTAAAGAAATTTTCCATGAGGCTGGAGAGATGACTCAGTGCTTAAGAGTATTGGCAGGTTTATGAACCAGTGTCCAGCCTACAAAGACGGGGGTCAACACAGAGGAAACATTTCCTACATGCTTCCAAGCAAAGCCAGCCATGGTTGAGTAGGACCTTTGACTTACCTTCACGTAGACGGAACTGGTAAAAGAAAGGAGCCGGGGGCTCCTCCCAAGCCCATGTTGCCCCTGAGGAACAGACCCTCAAACGATCTTAAGAGTTAAAAATAAATTGGTTTATCTGGGCCAATTGTAGGGTATTAAACACATAAAAGGAAAGTATAGCCAAAGATTAATGGGGTCAGTACAATTTTTTAAGAGTCCATATGTATAGCTAAAGTCTACCTAACAAGAAACAATGTAGAACAGGGGATATCTTCCTTTGAGTTATTGGCCAGGGTGGCCCAAAAGACTCCCAGACAGTAACCCAGCATAGAACTGGGAAAATAAACAGTAAATCCCAATCTTATCTAAAGGAATATTGACAACTGATTGCTACTAGATGAAGAAGAGCTGATCTTCCTAAAGCAAGAATCTCTAGGTAGGCTGACTAGATTCAGCAGACGAACAAGCAATGGGGAATGGCTGGGGGTGCCGACAACACAGTGGACAGTAACAGGGATGACAGAGTATACGGGCTCCAGTGTGTGGGAGGGGGGAGGGTGTGGGAGGGTGCCATTTGGGAAGTGGGTATATAGACGAACAAGATTATGTGGGATGTTCTGTGTGATATATACATACACAAAAAATCAACAAATTAAAAAAAGACATATTTGAGGAAGAAGCATAAAATTTATTTCATGTTAATTAGTAGATGTG
>NW_008358774.1:5461593-5482909 GCF_000622305.1 Nannospalax galili | reverse complement strand
GTGGGGAGGCTATGGGAGGGTGCCATTTGGGAAGTGGGTATATAGATGAATAAGATTGTGTGGGATGTTCTGTATGATATACACATTAAAAAACATTTTTTTTTAAAAAAAGACATATTTGAGGAGGAGGCATAAAAATTTACTTTATGTTAAATAGTAGAGGTGAACTCTACCTGATGAATTTATATCCATACTCAGGTACTAAGGATCCGAGTGTAACCGACTGTGGCTAGTAATAATCAGATACATAGAGATTAAAGATAAATGTGCAAAAACATCTAAGTGTTAATAGCATTAAAAATACAGGAAACAAAAATAAAAATATTAAAAAATATATAGGAAACAGCATATTTAAAAATGAAATGGAGATCTTCTTTAAAGGGTAAAAACTCATTCAATTTTATGTCTTACAGGGCTTATAGTGAGTTCAATATTGTGTAACTGTATTAATTCAACTGTGAACCTAGAAACTTACAGCCACTTGTGAAAGAGATGTACCCCTGGAGTTTGTTACTGGATATGTTAAAGCTGTAATGAAATGCTTCCTCTAATCATGTAGTTATTAAAATTAAAAAAATTACTTCATGTTAAATAGTAGATGTGAAAAACATTACCACTGAAATCTACCTGATGACTTTACATCCATGCTCATGTGCCAAGTATCTCAGAAAGTAACTGACTGTGACTAGTAATAATCAGATATATAGAGATTAGAAATGCATGTTCAAACATCTATCTATTGTATTGAAAATGATTTTTTCTGTATGAAACTGTATTTTAATAGTGAAATGGTGCGCTGGATAGTTTTAGTGTCAACTTGACACACCTGGGTGGAGGGAATTTCCTCTATTGGACTGGCCTGTGGCCATGTCTGAAGACTGTAAACCTAAAAATTTACAGCCAATTTTGAAAGAGATGCATCTTAGCTCTGGAAATTGTTATTGAATATGTCAATGCTGTTGTAATGAAACGCTTCTTCTAATTATGTGGTTATTAAATAAGTAATTTAAAAAAAGAGCACTGGCAGGTCTTGCAGAGGACCAGGGTTTGGTTGCCATCACTCATGTGGTGTCTAACAACCGTTTGTAACTCCAGTTCCAGGGGATCCAATGCCCTCTTCTGACCTTCACGGGTATTTCATGACATGGATGCACTTAAACACATGCAGGCAATACACTCATATACATAAAATAAAAATAATAAATAAAATATCGTTTAAAAAGAAAATTTTCATGACAAGACCCCGAAATAGGAAAATCTGGAGAGAATCAACATCCATTTACTATGTGAGTGATGAATGCGAAAAGAAACCACTGTGAATCTGGAACCATTTGTAACAGTTATTACTGGAAACCTCACCACTGTAAAACACTCACATACTACAACTTCTATAAAATCTTGACAGGACACTTATTTCTAATCATATAACAATGATTCTAAAGAATAGAAAAAGAGGAAATATTCCCTTAGAATAAGGCAAAATAACTTTATTAACAACATCAAACGAAAACAGCATTGGAAAGTCATTGTGACTTAGGAAATAAATGGTGAAATTCTAAGAAAAAACAGTATTATATTTAATCCAACAAAAATGTGCTTGTATTGTCCACAAGAATAGGAAATCATTTAATAAATGGTTTAAGCACCTAATGTTTCAAGCACCAACATAACATCTTGAAGCAGATGAAACTTCCTAGTAGGCTTATATTCTAGCAGAATGAAATAGATGAGAATCGATTACAGCTGGTACTGTCCTTGACTGAATGAGGCAGTCTTTCTTAGTGTTCCCTGGAGTTTTAGGAAGGATAGTGAATATGATGAAAGCATGTACAGAAATGTTATAGTAAAATCCTTCAATTTTTAAAAACTATGTAACTTAATATAATAAATTAAAATTACATCATAGTGATGTTTATATTGTTTATAGTTAGAGGAAATTCAAGCCTTTTCTTTACATAAGCTGTTACCAAGTCCGATTTACTTGTTATGACATAAGCTAGCTGTCCATAAGCAGAAACGTGAAATAATAAACACCTAGCTATCTATTCCTTGCTCATAAACTAATATTCTGCATAGTCAGTTGATCCTTCTGTATACTGATTTTTGCTGTGTTTTTCTTTTCATACATCTCCCTTTGACTTTAATTTATTTTAATTTTTTTAATCTTTTTTTGAGACAGGGTGTCCCTGTAGCTGCAGCAGGCCTGGAACTCACTATGTAGATCAGGCTGGCCTTGAACTCACGGAGATCCTCCTGCCTCTGCCTCCCGAGTGCTGGAATTAAAGGCATGTGCCACCATGCCCAGAAATTTATTTTAATTTTTTACTGCATGTGTGTATGCTTTTCAAGCAATAGAAGAGATTGCTAACATATTTCATAAGCTTTATATGAATGTGTTTGTGAAATGTAACTAATACCATTTGTTAAAAGTTGTGACATAAACTAGTCAGACGCAAAATGTAATTCACAGGTTTAGTAAAGCCAAAACACAAAGATCTCTCTTTTAAGATTTATTTTTATTTGTGTATGTTGTTTGTATGTGTGTTTGTGTATGCCAAGTTTGTGCCAGTGCCTGTGAAGTCCAAAAGAGCGTGTCTGAGCCCTGGAGCTGGAGTTATAGGGAGCTGTGAGCTTGGGTTGGGTTCTCTGGAAGACCTGGAAGACCAGCAAGTGCTCTTAATCACTGAGCCATCTCTACAGCCCCCAAACAAAGAGCTCTTTGGCACTTATAAGGAATACAACTGAAACAAAGGATTTAAATATTTAATTGAAAACACAGCCATCATTATATAATGAACATGACAGTACTGAGTGTCCACAGAGCATCTTAATGATACTCTCTGTGGATTATTTTATTCAAATCTCACACTGCCCATTTGTTTAAATCTTCTTTATGACTTTAATAACAGTCTACACTTGTAAAGATCATCTCCTATTTGATTTGTAAGTGTTTTATATTAGGCTTGATAATTTTGTCTACAACATATCATTTTCTTATGCTTCTCTAGAAAATTCAGTAAGTTTCAGATAGAGTAAGACACCTTGTCTCAAAATCATAAGGGGGAGGGTGATTGGGCAAGACACCCAATGTTCACCTCAGGCTTCCACAAGCACACACACACACACACACACATCTGTACATATACACATGTATCTGCCTACACATATGCACATATATACACATACAAAATAACATTGGAATACTCATAAGACATGTTATAGCTATCACAAAGTAAATAATCATAAACATTATTTGAAAACTATGTGCACAGTACTAAAGAGTCAGGTTTGCACCTTGTTGACTTATACAAGCAAGCTTGGAGAGTTGCTTTCTGGCTAATGATGATTATAAGAAAATACGAAGGAAAAATTCAACCATTATAATCAGTGAAAGAGTATAATTTGATATTTTACAGTGGACAGTGGTCATGTCCAACAATAGCCTCATTTAAATTGTGCTTATGTAAATGTTGTGTTTTGATGCTATTTCTTCTTCTTTCTCGCAAATAACTAAGCTAGAAACTGCTGGTTGGCAATTAAAACAAGAGAAGAATCATGAGGAGTTTCCCCTGCTCACCTTGTTCCATGAAGAAAGTGTAGTCTAAATTCTGGAATGAGTTTTCAAAATTAAACACAAAGAGATTCAAGAACTGTAACATTTCTTTTTTGAAATAATGAGCCATTTATTATCAATACCGACTGTCATACAATTCAAACACTCAGAGGAAAAATCACATAAATCCACAAAAAGGACAGAATGAGAAGCACAAGGGGCACTGCATCTATGACAGAAAACCATTTGTAACTGTGACATTGTGCTGGATAGCTTTAGTGTCAACTTGACAAACCTGGGTTGAGGGAGCCTCAATTGGGGAATTTCCTCTATTGGACTGGCCTGTGGCCATGTCCATGGGGCATCTTCTTGATTGTTGAGTGATGTCGGAGGGCCCAGCCCACTGTGGATGGTGCCACCCCTGGGCAGGTGGGCCTGTGTTGCATAAGAAAGCAGGCTGAGCAGGGGCCAGGGGAGCAAGCCAGTAAGCAGCGTTCCTCCATGGCCTGTGCTCCAGCTCCTGCCTCCAGGTTCCTGCCCTAAGTCCCTACCTTGGGCTCCCTGATGAACTGCGACCTGGGAGATGTAAGATAAATAAACCCTTTCCTCCCCAAGTTGGTGTTGGTCAGAATGTTCTGTCACAGCAATGAAGAACAAACTAGAACAGACATCAACCTCTTCTGTCCAGCTGTAAAAAGGGAGGGAGGGGGTCTGATTTTTCTAATACTTTGCAGTTGTGAGACAATTTGAAAAATTTAGTAATATTAAGGAAAACTAATGTTATTAAATAGTAGGAACAATTCCATAATCTATTTACATGTTTATATCTGGAGACTAGAAAAGTAGACTTTGCTGGTACTATAGAAAATAAAATTAGTTTCATAAGACTGAATATATAAAGAAAAATTGAATCTGTTTCTAATTTCCTTGAGATGGGCATGTAAAGTAATACAAAATACTTTGTAACTCTACTCCTGCATTTCAAATGCTAAACAGGTAGGCCATATATATTGAAACAATTTCTATTGGATTTTTCTCTTTCTTCAGTACTAGGGATTAAGCTCAAGGTTTTGCCCATACTAGGCTAGCACTCTACCACTGAGCTGCATTCCCAGCCTTCTGTTAGATTTTATACTAATATCAACTGATTTTAATTTATTGAACTTAGTTAATAATTTTTTTTCTAAACAAGTTTCAGCTGATTTAATCTCACCCAAGGAAATTGATCTCTTTTGGTTGATCAATATGATAGAGAAATTGTGCAGATGAGAGGTCTCCAAAGTACTGCCCTGCTCTCTGGAGTAGTGTCACGATGCAGTGTCCACCTCCTCCATGACGGCTAAAGGATGAATGTGCTTCAGTCACAACTCAAACTCTGGGTCTCTGGAGACAACTGATGAGCAAATGAAAGGAACCTTCATTTCATAAAATACAAACATTTATTCACCTCTTCAGTCAAACCCAATGGGCAAGAAGAAAATTCTGCTGGTGTAATGTGAACCTTTACTTTTTCTTTTCTGAACTCTGAAAGTACCTCCCACCCCTACAGGCGTGTTTTCATAATGTTTTTCCAGAGTTTGTCTCATGCAAGTCACATGGTTAAGTTGTCTGGTTCTTATTTGACTAAAAGTGTTTATCAGAACTAAGCTCAATGATCTTGCCAGGTTGGCCTTCACTGGCCAAAAAAGATGAGCCAGTCATGGGCATCCAAACTCATGGTTTTTCTGGCTGTATGTCTCTAGCTGGCAACCTCTATCTGCAGGGTTAATGTGGACAGAGGGACTTCCATTCACGGGGCAGCTGTATTCACTTTCAGTTTGAATAACTGGCATAAACTCAGAATTGAACCCAGGAATTGGAATGGGCCTGCCCCTGCTCCAAGAATAAAACTTCCAGGCAGCTTCATTTCTTTTGTAATGTTACCTGATCATGAATTTTTCACAGGAAAGATGTGCGCTTTCTTAGTCAAATCAGGATAATCAACCTGAAGGCCTGGACAGTAGCAAAGTTACCAGGTAGCTCCTTCTATATAACTTCAGCAAGCTCCTTTAGGCTTAGGATATGAAAAGAAAACTCCAGGCATACTATTTCTTTCTTTGCATATGAAACTGTACAAATACAGTTTTCTGTTGGCTGATTTTCACAAGAGTTCACGGCACACTGAGCATGAACAGCTACTGTTCCAAGATCACTCAGTTGTTAAGTATGAGAAATAATTCAAAAGCAGGGCCCTCAAGCCAGAACTCATCACAGCACACCATGCTGATCCACCACTGGAGTGACACAGCAGCATGTGTGGAAGTTCACAAAAGTTCAGTGCTACATGTTAGTCTAGGAAGCTCACTTTGCTTAGGGGACACTATTATGTTTTTTCTTTCTAATTGAATTTATTCCTCTTGACTAGAAAAGCTTTTTTTAAAAAAATTTTGTATCTTGGCCCTTTCCTGAAAGTATTTACCAGAACTGACAGTTTTCTGGTGGAGTCTTGAAGCACAGGATCATATTATCTGAGAAAAAAACAGGAATAACTTGACTTCTTCCTTTCCTGATTGTGTGCATTTTATGTATGATTGCCTTATTGTTCTGATTAAAATTGTAAGAATTGTATTGAATTTGACTGGTAATAGTGGACAACATTATCTCATTCCTCAGAAAATCAGTTGTTAATTAAGTGGGCCAAATTGAGGTCAGAGACTCTGAATTCTACCTACGTATAATTCCCCACTAGTTAACTTGTCTCCCTAAATGTTCCTCTTGCAGTGTCAGTTCCACTAAAGAGACACCTTTGACACTCAAAATAAACTATTTTCTTTTCTGAGTCTCCCCCAGCTCCTATTCTTTTCTGTCACAGCACTGATTCAGGATTCAGAAAGTGTGCAATCAAATTTGGTCTCCCTTGAAGTAATGGACTAGACTCTCGAAACCTCAGCTTCCTCATCGATAATACTGACTTCAGAGAGAGAGAGGGAAGCTGCGTAAGGCCATGCATTTAAAGTGCTTTGCAGAGGGGATGGTATTGCTAAACATATAAGCAGTGTAAACAATTACTATGATAGACTTTATAAATTTACATATATAAGCACCTTAGTTTTCTCGTGGGCACATGTACATACCTACACACTAAATACATACATAGTAAAAAATGCTAGGCACAAAATGTGTCTGTGTTTGAATACATATTATTTATGTAAGACTATCCATATGTTCCCACAGATTCTCAAAGTGGCTTCTGACCCCTAATTCCAATGGAAAACTATCATCCAGAATTCTGCTGGAAATCCTGCTAGTCACAACTTAGAGTAGGATCTCCACATTCAGTTCAAAAGCGTCTTTGAGAGGGTAGGCTGTTCTTGTTGAATTTTTGTCTTCTGCGCACCTTTGAAATAAGGTCAAAATACTCATGGGAGTAAATAAAGAAATTTATTGTTTTAATAGAATGACATGTCTGGTGGCTTCAGTAAGTGTTCTCTACCGGCTCCAAGTATTTGAGCACTTGGTCAGTTGGTGGCACTGTTTTTGGAGGTGCAGTCTTGATGGAGGAAGCACATCATTGGGGGAGAGCTTTGAGAATTCATAGCCTTGTCTCACTTTGAGTCTGGCTCTCTCTGCTTCCTGTGCCTTCTTGAAGATGGGAGCACTCAGCTTTCTGCCCCTGCTGCCTCCTGCCATGCCTCCCTGCCATGATGGACTCATCCCTCTGGAACCATAAGCCCAATAAACTTTTCCTTTTATAAGTTGCTTTGGTCATGGTGTTTTATCACAGCAACAAAAAAGTAATTAAACAATATCTTACAAATGTGTTCTAACTAAAAAAAAGTCTAAGCTAAGTACCTTGATTACTTGTTTCAATTATGAATCCCCGAGAAATACACTAAAAATATTACCTACTAAGGAAGGATTCAACTTTACTTCCTTTAAATCCTTATTTATATAATTGCATAACATTTACTCTTTACTTTGTAAGTCTTCACATGGCCATTAGCCAAAAGCAATAAATCCTAAACTGACCATTATAAATGTACTCATAATTTCCTCTGGCAAATGGAGATGGAGAGGTATTCAAAGGTGCCCTGTGCTCTGTTCACCAGATCTGAACTCTTATAGCGGCAATACCAACATCAGCAGCATATTTGAAACCCTGATGGACAGTGGTTTGTTTTCTTATTCAGAAATTGACTCTCTTGGAAACTTTATTTCACTTTATCTTTATCTTTCCTTTTGGATAATTGTACACACAGACACATACACTTATTTCATTCATCGGCTGGAGACTTGCACTCTGGCCATGGAGACTACATCATAAGTACTTACCAAGTTGTAAGTAAAAAGAAGTGGATTCATTTTTGATTTATTATTCAATAAAATATTATTCCCCATTTGGGACAGATACAGAATTTGTGGCTCATTTGAAATACCAGCCTGTAGCCTCATTTCTGTCCAGAGAACAGTACAGTCCTTTTGAGCTTGACCCAATAAAGCATTTTATTTATTTGCTTTTTTAATTCCAGGGTTGATCTTAGTCTTTACACATGCTGGCTGGGTGGTGGTGAACGTTGGAAACTTGCCTCCATAGTCTTTGGGGAAGGAAGGCATTCAGTGGTTCTCACTTTTAAACAAGATCTTTACAATCCACTGCAGCCAGTTTAGATTTTGAAAAGTTTTGCCTGGAACTGTGACATACGGTGGGGTTTTGTGCTAGTCACTAATTCACTGATGGGAGGCGGTGGCTCTGTGTAGGGGAGACACTCCCATTGCTTTTGCTTCTATTTGGTGATTGACTGGAGCTGGTCCCATACATATACTGTTGACATTTTCAGTATAAATCTTTTAATTCTTAATTTTTGTTTTATGTGTGTGAATGAGTATTTTGCCTGCATGTGTGAAGTGCAAGATGTACATGAAGCACCCATCGAAGCCAGAAGAGGGCATTGAATTTCCTGGAACTGGAGTTACAGATGGTTGTTAGCTGCCATGTGGGTGCTGGAACCCAACTCGGGTCTTGTGCCAGAGCAGCCGGAGCTCTTAACCGCTGAGACCTCCTTCCAGCACCAGTCTTTCAATTCTTAAGGATAAGAACACTGATCTAAGTGACATCTTTCTAAGCAGTAAGAAAAACAGGAAGTTTTTGACTCCCTCCAGCTCTATAATAGGGATTCTAATCACAAGATGTTGAGGACACCACTTACACAGGAACAGGAAGAAACTACGGTTCGACAGCAGAAGGAAGAAGGTTTGTTGAAGGTATCTGGTAAGATATAATGTAAAGTATAAATGGTTCAACTTAACAAATTCAAATAAAAATTCTTTCTCCTAAAATTAATCCACCGAAAGTCCCACATACAGGGATTGGACACAATGCATGGGAGAAGGCACGTGTTTGCTTAATATGGTTCATAATGTGTTAGGTGCACTTCCTAACTATTGATGCTTAACAAATATAAAATAAGGGAAGAGTACACAGTCAGTGACTAACATAGAACCTTGCCAGAACCTTCAGACTGAAGCCTCTCGTCTCTTCTCAGACTCTTCACTAACACTTTACCCCATCCCATCAACTGAACATTCCACACTTCTTCAAGTGTGGGCTGTCTAACAATACAATACCCATCCTTCACTTGTCTGCTGACATTTAGGCATCACCCGCCGTGGCTCCTAGCTTCAGGACTGAAGCACACACCCATTTTCATTCTTCTTGACAACACAATGACCTCAACAGTGCCCTTAGTTTCTCTTCCAGACCCATGACCTTACCCAAATATCTTTATAAAATCCTTATTTCGATCTCCATTAAATTTTGCCCCCCCCACAATATATTTTCCCTGCTGTATTCATTTCCTCTTCTACTCATTTCGCTAAGTCCCTTTACTAATTCCAGTCCTGAGTGGTCCTCCACCTTCTATTCCAGACAGTCTTAAACTTGGGCACACATCAGAATCACTTGTTGTAAATAGACTGTGAGCCAAACTCTCCAGAATTTCCAACGAGATGGTCTGAGGTGGGACCTGACAAGTTCCAAGGGATACTGATGATGTTAGCTGAGGAACCAGCCTGTGAGAACCAATGCCTTACTCCATTAGAGACATACACACTGAAGGACAAGGATTTTGGAATTAGAAACCTGTCTTTGTTACTTTTCTGTTCCTGTGATAAAATACCATGACAAAAATCAACTTAAGGAAACTCATTTTGGCTCAGAGTTCTAGGGCACAATCCATCATAGCAGGAAAGTCAAGTCATGGAGGTAGGAGACTGAGGAGGCAGCTGATCACATTGCACCTCAGTCAGGAAGCAGAGGGAGATGAATGCATGTTGCCTTTTTCCACTTATATCCAAGATCCCAGTCAGAGCATGCAGTGGGTAGATCTTTCCACTGCAACTAATGCAATTCAAATAACCTCTCATAAGCATGCCCAGAGGCCCATCTTCCAGCTTATTCTAGATTCTTTCAAGTTAAAAATTAACACTAATTTTACAAGCCCTAATCTCAAATTCTATGGTATCTAATTTTTAAATAATTCTTTTTAAATCTGTGGTAAATTATTGAGTTAAAAACATGTCTCACTTTTTGATTGGCATGTAATGTTTTCCCCATATCATTACTAGTGTGGCTGAGAAAGTTTTTAAAAATATTTGTAGACTGTGTTTCATTTGTACAAGTCAGCTATCAATGACACTTATTATTTATTTCTCAATATTTGTGTGAACTTTTATATATGATATATGTTAAGCTTTCATGTGTTGTTATAGATTGCAATTATATTTAATTAATTCTTCTCCCATACTTTAAACATGTATGTGGTGTCCTTTTTTACACATAAATAAAATCAAGGTTACCTGTCTTTTTTTTTTTTTACTTGAATGTCTTTTGTTTTACCACTAAAGATACAAGCCTCAAATTGTGATATAATTTCTTCACTTTGAGTTTAAGTTTTGATCTTATTCAATATATGTTCACTGTGCATAGATACAGCAATATTGATATGTGTGACAAATTTGTGCATATATAATGTCATAGCTTCAGTTGTCAATTGGACACACCTGGGAAGAGGGAGCCTCAGCTAAAGAATTTCTTTGATCAGATCGGCCTATGGGCCTGTTTATGAGGCATTTATTCGTTAATTGATATGGGATGGCCCAGCCTACTGTGGGCAGTGCCACACATGGGCAGTGTTATGTATGGGCATGTGGGCCTGGGTTGTATAAGAACTCTGGCTGAGCAGGAGCCACGAGACACAAGCCAGTGAACAACATTCTTCCATGGTCTCTGCTTCCAGATTCCTACCTTATGTTCTTGCTCTGATTTTCCTCATTGAAAAACTGTTACCTGAACGTGTAAGATAAAATAAACCCTTTCTTCCCCTAATTTGCTTTTGGTTATGGTGTTTATCACAGCCACAGAGAAACCAAACTAGGATACACAAGTAGTGACAAAATCTGTTATGACTACAACCTGGCTGATGGTACATTGGCACTGATAAGAAAGCACATCCAAACACAACGGTTTTGAAGCATCAGAGAGAACATTTCATAGCCTCCATGAAATGTGTGAAACTCATGACATACCATAGAAGGTCTGAAATCATCATAAGGAACTAAAAATTATTCTTATTGTCCAGACTGGCCTTGAATTTACAAGCCTTCTGCCTCAGCCTCCTGAGTGCTGGGATTATACATGTGCACCACCATGCCTTGTCTCTCTTAATGTGCAGGTGGATCTGGTTTTCCTTTCTCTTGCAGGAGTTTGTTTCATTTTGTTGCTGTTTTTATGGAACCAGCTCACAGTCACATGTTTTCTCTATCCTGATTATGGTTCCATATGTTTCTCTATATCTTTTAACATGTTCCCCTGTGTTTCCCATAATTTGATAAATGGAGTAGAGCCTTGATCAGATTGAAAGGTGATTTAAAATATTTGTTCTTTCACAATTTTATATATGTTCCTATATCTATTAATTTCATATAAGGAAAATCTCTTTCCATTTTGGACTTGGATTTCCAGGGAAGATGATCTGGAACATTTGATTTATGCTCTGTGAATGCTTTCCTTAAAATGATAATTCTTATCTTCCTTCATCAATATTAGATAACAAAAAGACAATTTTTAAAACGACCTTTAATTACTGAAATCAGCAGATTAGTGAGCTGTAATAAACTTATATTGAACTTGGATGTCAAATATCATGATTTTTCATCTTGTATCCCTAGTTTGGGCTTTTATAAATCTAGATTATTGGAAGTTACATTTCCAATAATATAAAATATATAACAAGGTAGAAAAATGTAACGAAGGGGCAGGTTTGTTTCTAACACAATATTTAAAAGTATTCCAACAGAACTGACATTTTTGTGGCAGCAAACAGAATCGCATGAAATGAGGTTTCTAGAATGCATCGGAACTCGCGTTTCCAAGTTAAATTATCCTTAAATTGAAAGTCTGTCATATTTATCATCTTTTAAGTATAAGAGAAATGAATGTTAATAACAAGTGATGCTATGAAGAGTATATAGTATTAGACTTAGGTTTAAATTAGAAAAATAAGTACCTGAAAAGAAATATCAAAGCACATTGCTGTGGTCTGAATGTTGTGGTCTTCTCTTCTTCAGTTGGTATTTAATCCCCTTTGTGATGAAAGTTGGAGGCATGACCATTGGGAAGGAATTGTCAGGAGAGATGAGCTACCTCACCTCTTTTATCACTTAACTGCCCATAGTTGTCTCCATCTAGGATTAACAAGTCCTTACTGGACACAGATCTGCTAGCTCTTGGTTTTGACTTTCCCACCTTCCAAAATTATGAGAAATAAACTTCTTCTGTTTATAAATTATCCAGATTCAATGATTTTGTTTTAGCTACCGGAACAGACTAAGATAAGTACAAAGTAAAGAAATGTTTCCTCTTCTACATAAGTCCTTAAGCTCTGGGTTCATTGCCCTCTATTGCATGAGGAAACTTCCTTGATGAGAATTAGATATGAATTAGTATTCTTTCTACCCCTTGCTCCACTATGTTCCATGTGTCCATTGTAGATGTGTCATTTAGGGTTGGGCATTTCACAGACACTTAGTCTCTGTGTGTAAGACCAGTTGTGGAACTCTGTAACAGTCTTCGTCTATTGCAAAAGAAGCTTCTTTGGTGCATGGTGACTAGCATACTTATCTGTAAATATAAGAATCAGTATTTAGCACATAGTAAGAAATTACGTTTGTCTAGGGATGTGACAACCTTAGGATTTTCTCTAAGATCTATGACTTCTTCAGCCATGTGTATTTGGTTATGTTTACAGTACCACACATGAGTTCCCTTCCATTGAATGGGTTTTAGGTCCAATTAGGTAGCTGTTGATTACCCCCAAGATAAAAGTGCCACTACTGTCCCAATATAGTTTGCTGTGCTGGTCATTGTTGTGGTTATTAGGCCTTAAAGCTGGTATTGAAACTTTGATTGACTTGAAGGTCTTTACATAAATGACAGAATACATGAAATTCAGTGCCAGTGGGGAAGGGGGTATAAAGAGAACTAAGATGTTGTGTATGAAATATACAGAAATTCAATAAAAATATATCAGAAAGAAATGTTTCCTATTTACTTTCTTCATGCTCTTGAACTGTCAAAGACTCAGTGTCAACAGGTATTTCTAACACTAAATTAGTCAGTGCTCAGGCTAGACAAATGGCATAAGAAATACACAGAGAACAGGATTGGTAACTGGTCCACATTGTATTATAAAAGTGATCAATACAATAGCCTAGATGATCTGCTGGCTGAAATATGCAGCCATGTAGCTGCAAAGATGTCAGGACTGCCACTCCCATGAGTGACTGGAACCCCATAAGGCTCAAAACTCTACTGTTAGGAATTTATTATTTTGGCTCCTCTGAAAATATACATTTCCCTGAGAAGCTAATACTCATAAATTCTTTCATGTAAATGTACCTTCTGTTTACTTTATTTCTGTGCTTCATTCACTCTTGGAATAGAATAGCCCGTTTATAAATGCCTATGATCAATGGTGAACCTTGAGTCTGAAGGCTAAAATCAGTCTAGCCTCAAATTAACTTTCATTAGGCTGTCTCATTATATTACTTCTTTTAGTCTTGTTCTAGATGTTCTCTAAACATTTTCCTGTAAAATGTACACAACTATCTCCCAGAGGACAATAAGATTTTCATGTCATATTTCCCCCTTAGGCTTGAGTTTTGCATTTTGATTAGAAATAGTATATCCTTGAAAAAAACCTCCCAACGTTTTCCTCTCCATTATAAACTATCTCATAAATAAAGGTCTTCTTCAAAAAGTTGAACAATAGGATAGTGGTTATCAGAAGCTGGGACAGGTGGGAGGGAAAGGGAGAGGAGGGTTGATGGCTACACATAGTGCAGTGGAAGGAAGGAATAACTTCACATGTTCTATAGCATAGTAGGTGCCTATGATTGATGACAATTAATTGCGTGTTTTACAATTGTTAGCAGAAATGATTCTGAATATTCCCAATAGGAAAAATATTGTTTGAAGAAGTAGATGTACCAGTGACCCTGATCTGATCAATGCACTTGTGCACATACTAAAACATTACTCTATACCATATAAATATATACAGTAATATACTAAGAAAGCTTTTGAAATGAAATAAGTAATTTATTTTATAATAAAGAGGTGACATCATGAGCATGCAGGTATTTATATTAAAGTGGTTGAAACTGTCTTAATTACAAACTCCACATTGTTTTGGACACTATTGGATTTCCCCCATAGTGTCTCAAAGCTCTCCCTAGAAGAGGCTTTTTTCCAATTTTAAAGCAGAGTAATGTCATTTTGGAAAGCTTTGAAATTTTGAAATTTTTGATTCATCACATTGGTTGAAATATCTCAAATTAGTGAACTCTATCAAAGACTCAGCACTGTCTTCTAAAATTGCAAGTGTAAAGTCAAATTTTTGAAAACATTTAGAGCTTAATATAAATCATTATTTGTGTGTGTGTTGTACCCGTATGTGTATATACACGTGTGCACACACACAAACCAAAGATGGAGGTGGATGTGTCTTCCTTTATTGTGTATGTTGTACCTGTATGTGTATATACATGTGTGCACACACACAAACCAAAGATGGAGGTGGATGTGTCTTCCTCTATTGTGTATGTTGTACCCGTATGTGTATATACACATGTGCACAGACACAAACCAAAGATGGAGGTGGATGTGTCTTCCTCTATTGTGTATGTGTACGTTGTAACTGTATGTGTATATACACATGTGCACACACACAAACCAAAGATGGAGGTGGATGTGTCTTCCTCTATTGTGTATGTTGTACCCGTATGTGTATATACACATGTGCACAGACACAAACCAAAGATGGAGGTGGATGTGTCTTCCTCTATTGTGTATGTTGTACCCGTATGTGTATATACACATGTGCACACACACAAACCAAAGATGGAGGTGGAAGTGTCTTCCTCTATTGTGTGTGTGTATGTTGTAACTGTATCTGTATATACACATGTGCATACATACAAACCAAAGATGGAGGTGAATGTGTCTTCCTCTCTTGTGTATGTGTGTGTATGTTGTACCCGTATGTGTATATACACATGTGCACACACACAAACCAAAGATGGAGGTGGAAGTGTCTTCCTCTATTGTGTGTGTGTATGTTGTAACTGTATCTGTATATACACATGTGCATACATACAAACCAAAGATGGAGGTGAATGTGTCTTCCTCTATTGTGTGTGTGTATGTTGTAACTGTATCTGTATATACACATGTGCATACATACAAACCAAAGATGGAGGTGAATGTGTCTTCCTCTATTGTGTATGTGTGTGTATGTTGTACCCGTATGTGTATATACACATGTGCACACACACAAACCAAAGATGGAGGTGGATGTGTCTTCCTCTATTGCTCCCAGCCTTATTTTTCCAAGACAGGTTCTCAAAATGACACATTGATCCTGGTGTTAACAATTCTACTAGACTGGGTGATCAGTGAGCCCCACCCATCTAGATCTGCCTGTCTTTGCTACCAAGCTGGAGTTCCAAATATGCACCACTGTGTCCAGCTTTTACAAGGAGATTCAAATTCAGGCCCTCATGCTTGAGAAGCAAGTACTTTACCCAGCCTGGCCACCTGAGCCATCTTCCCAGTCCTAATACAAGTTATTTTAAGCAACTAAATTTTTAAAAGTTTGTTTTTACCATCTGAGATCACCCATAGAAAGAATGAGATAGTTTTTATTTTGTTTTTGAGATGGGGGTCTCACTATGTAGTCCTGGCTGGCCTGGAACTTACTATATAGACCAGGCTTTCCTCAGACTGACTGAGATCCACCTGCTTTCTGAGTGTTAGGATCAAAGGTCTAAGCCACCACCTCTAGCAATAATGTTTTGTAACTAGAAGGAAAGAGAAGATAGAGTGATCAAAGATACTACTATTTTGGGCAGTTCTATTGTTAGGATGCATTTTGACCCTTTCAAAATTCATGTTGAAATTTGATTCCCTAAGTTACAGTGTTGAGAGATGGTGGGGTTTTTAGTTTTTAATAAGGTATTTGGGTCATGAGAGGGTCTACTTTCTTGAAAGAATTAATAATGATCTGAAAGAATTGGGTCCCTTCTTGAGGAAATGTGTGCGTTCTCACTCTCATGGGACTGCATAGTTGCTGTGAGAGTGGGTTATAAAGCGAAGCCCTCCCTCTGCTTTCTCCCTTCCTTATATACCCAACAGCCCTTCTGCTTTTCTGTCACACTCAGTACAAGGTCTCCACAGATATAGTTGCTGAATTGTTGACTTCTAGTCTTCAGAACCATGAGCCAAATAAATCTTTTATTTTGTAAATCAGACAGCCCGAGACATTCTGTTTCAGCAACAGAAAATAGACTAAAGCATGTTATATTAAAAAAGGAACTGGAGTATAGATAAAGACACAAGGTAGTGTCAGACTGCGGACTTTGCTTAAGATGCAAAGGGGAGGGAGGAAGCATAAGGGGAAAGAGGAGGAGGAGGAGAAAGAGGAGGATGGGAGGAGGAGGAGGAGAAAGGCAAGTTGTCCCCTGACTTCCACATGCATCATGGCACATGCCCCCACCTGCAGAGCAAATGAAGAAGTGGGAGAAGGGAGAGGAGGAAGAAGAGAAAAAGGAGGAGGAGGGAGAAAAGGAGGAGGAAGAGGAGGAGGAGGAAGAGGAGGAGGGGAGGAGGAGGAGAAAGAGGAGGAGGAGGAGGGGAGAGTGATTTTGTTTTCTGCTTCGTTTCTGTCTTCCTATTTTCACCTAGAGGTGGAGTTAAATTCAGATTGGTTTGTTTGAAGCAAACTTCAAATGGTGTGCATTATAACTTAATTGATTTTTGCCTGGCATTTAGGTACCCGCTTTTGAGAAAAGATTCCTTCACCAACATGATTGATAAACACATAGGAAGTGTGTTACAACAAAAAGATTTATTAACCTGGTGCACAGCCACAGACACCATTTCAACAAGAGAAAACACGTATGGAAGAGATCAGCTGTCCATCAGATGACTTTAAATACCATTTTCTATTGAGAAAGTAGAAAAGAATGCTGAGCTCATCCATTTCATAGGCAGAGCTCCCCTGTGGCATGGCGGGACCTCGGAAGAGAAATGTGCGGGCAGCTAAACAGTTCATGTATAAAATCTTCAGCCATGGAAATATTTTTTCACTTCACTCTTATGTGTTCTTTAATAGGGATTTCAGTAATGTGAATTTGGGCGTTTAAAGCATCAGCTGTACAGATGGAAAAGAAAATGAAACAATGAAAATATTCTTCAACATACTCAGAAAAAGGTACTTGGAGGAACTCATTGGATATTTAAATATATGCTGCCTTCCTTCTGTCTGGCTCCTTCAGTGTTTTCCCTCATTGGCTAGCTGCCCTATTCCACCTGAAAGAGCCTTCTTCTCTTCCCCTTTACTTAGAAAGCTCGTTTCCCAAGGCAGTTCAGCGGTCAGTTTCCTCACACTTGTGGCTCTCCAGGTCCTGTGTGTGCCTAAGAACAGCGGGTTTTGTTCTTACTGTGTTAAAAGTGCACCATATGAGTGGGCTGTTCAGACCCAGAAAGATCTGAACACCTTTCAAAGTTAGGATTGGGGACACAGCCATTTATGGTTGGTGTAGAGATGGTTATAATCTTAACCATGACCTCTGGAAGGAAATGTTCCGGTTCAGTTTTTGCAAGGAAAATAAGTCAAAGAGAAGAAAAAGGAATTAGATCAGGACATGTGTGGCTTCTTAAAGGAGAGAGTTAAAGAAATGAAGAGTAAGCCTCGAAGACAAAATTAGGGCATCACTTTCCTACCTAGGATTCCTCACTCTCTCAGCTTGTCCCCAAGCTAATTTTACTATTCTTTCTGCCTCCATGTTTTTCAACCCATTTTATTGAATCAAAATGCGTTAACAGACATTTGATTAGTTAGCTTTCTAATGAGTTCATTATCCAGTTTCAGAGGTCTCTCTCATATTCTTGTGGGTTTCAGTCTTCTTTGATTTTTAAGGAATTGACCAGTTCCTGAAAGGAGGTATGTCTTCTCATCAGGCACAGTTCTCAGCTTAATTTGGGGATTATTCTGAAGAATAAATATTTTGCCTCCATTTAGTGTTTTTCAAAGTATACATAATACATACCTTAAATCTACCAAGATTAGCGCTGAAACAAATTTGTTAAATACATTTGGCAACAAGGAAAAATATAAAACCTTTGTCCCCTATACAGTAGTAATTTCTAAATGAACATTTCTTTTCAAGAGAATAAGAAATTATGTTGCAAATATAAGACCAACAGCAGGTAATGTTAGTATATATTAATATTTTTGTTACTATAAGAACTGTGAGCTAGTCTTTTTGTTTTCTTTATTATGATAAAATAATGTACATACAATGAAAAATGACCTCAGAAACCATGCTTTACATAACAGTGCATGAAATGTATGTGCTGATGGCAAATGTTAGTTCATTATCATATAATGTATAGAACATTTTGTAAGCATTGCAGGATAAAACACTACTGCTATTAAAAATATGGACTACTTTAAAGAAAATTATGTTTGAATTTAATAAATGGTCTTGGAATTTAGAAACTTGGTGATGTTTAAAAATGAAAACATAACTACATGTTGGAAAGAAATTCCACATTTTATAATGTAAAATAAGGAAGATTATTTTGATAATCTTGGGTTAAACTGTATTTTGATGAAATAATTGGCTTCTTCATATGAGGCAGATACCCATTTTCATATAACCAAAGCACACAGTCTGGAAAACATCTTTTCTGTTATCAGCTCTTCTGTTTACCTAGTTCCTAGTTAGTTAACAAACACCTTTTCATTATGACTTCATTTTTAAAACTTCATACATTCAACTGCTAATTCATGAAGTGATATGACATCTTTTAAATAAGTATAGTAGAAAGAAAATCTGTTCATATGGAAAATGTTTAAGACTAAAGATGGAGGCTGGGCATGGTTGCACACCTTTAATCCTAGCACCCAGGAAACAGAGACAGAGAGACCTCTGTGGGTTCAAGGTCAACCTGGTCTAAATAGCAAGTTCAAGTTAGCCAGGGCTATACCGTGAGACCTTATCTCAAAAAGAAAAGAATAAAAAAAACTACAGGGGAGAATGTTAGGTATTCATTCATCAAAATATATTTCCTCCTCTTCTTCATGAACATATAGTCATACTAGAATTCCCAGCTTCCTTTGCACTTAGATCTGATCATGTGGTTGCTTTGTAGCCAATGGAATGTGAGCAGAAGGCATGTTATTTCTAGTCATGGTTTATACAATCTACTTTATATGTCTGCTCTTATGCTTTTTTTTCTTTTCAACTAATTGAGATATTGTCAAATATGCAAACTATGGAAGCCTTGTGTTGAAAATGCAAAAGAAGTCATTTGATATTTTCCTATAATGAATCATGTTACACATTTTAGATTCTACTTTTATAGATGCCTAACTTACAGTTCCTAGTAAAACCACCTCAAAATGATTACCAAAACATTGTAGATATCCAGTGTCATATAATACATAATATCCATGAGACATACTCTTTAGAAATATGATTAAGTTAACATTGATCTTCATTAGACATCTCTGATAACTTATATTATTTCTTTATGAAAATAAATCACTGACCAAAATAGAATTGGATTCACCATCATGAAGAATTGCCCAAGTTAGGAACCTAGGAATAACAAAGCTCTATGTATGTACATTGAAAAAGCTTATGAGACACAGTTCATGTAACAGTCTCATATTATTCTATTTGTTCCACTTGAAATCTGTTTCATGATTTCTTTCTGAGGAAACGTGAACAAATAGAGCTCCAGATAGAGTGCCATTGACAGATCAAAGAAAACTTTATACTCAAGACTAGCTTGATGAACCAATGAGCTTATTGAGGTTACTTACATCACTATAGATTAGGGGTTACTAACAGGAGCCTCGATGACTCTTAGGGAGTTTTATCACCCAAAAGCCTAGTCCAGCATGGGTGATGACTCACAAACTGCATCATGGAGTTCTCTACAAGCTGCAGGTGGCCCACCATAGAGTCTCCTCTCCTTCAGTTTGTTTATTCTTTATTTAGCTGTGGGGACTGTCTACATGAGTCTTGTGTTTCTTGTAAATTTCATGAACCACCTCCCATTTCTCCCAAAGGGGGATGTTTGAAAACATGAAATACCTAATAAGACTCCATCTCTCTCTGGTTTTTGCCCCTCCTTCTTCTTCCTTCCATGGTACCTGACTATTTTCTTCCATTTATAATTGAGCACTATCCCACAGCAACAATAATTTACTCTTAGTAGTTTGATTTGCTAAGAGTCTCCATAGTATCCATGACCCACTACATAGAAGATTCCCTCCATGAACAGAGGCTGAAGCATGAATAATCTGTGAGCATAAGTACAAATGTTTTAAAGGCAGTTTGACAAATTATGTACCAACCATTTAACAAAAAAATAGCTGTAGCTTTTCCACTGTGGCCTGTCACTTCCTAAGCCATATCTTTCTTCTCAGGTAGCAGTATCAAACATGAGTTCTCTCCTGTAGTGTGGTCTTAAGTCTGATAAGAAAGCAGTTGGCTGTATCCATAACAGTTATGCCACTGTTGCACCAGAGGTATATATGACATGTTGGTAGTACAGCATATGAATACCATAACCAAATTGGACTATCACAACAATTCTCCCTCACTAACTGCATATTAACCTTCTGGCACTTCAAAAGTCATCCAGCAGAGAGCTTCTGGCTCTGTCTCAGCCTGATTTCCTCATGTTTTGCAGCCAAAGTATGCTATGTTTTTAGCAGTAAAGATTCACCACTAGTTCTACCATGTTACCAGTAGCAGTGCCAAGAGCCTGTATTGGATTGATTGGGGGCTCAGGGACATCCTTGGCTAACATTTCATATAGAGGCTGCCTATCCTGGCACTGGAATTTTCATGAAACAACCTCGTGGCTTTTGGGAGTGCCTTTTTCTACCCATGCAGGGTCATTTCCGCATTTAGACTGTTCAGTTGCCGTTTTAGCAATGTATTCTTCCAATCTCCATATAAGGTAAGGCAGGTAGAAGTACCGCAGATGATGATTATCATCAAACCATTTCTGTATATCAGTATGGTGACTAAGTGCCCCAATGCTATCAATTCTCCCTGAGCACCTATATGTAACATTGACTTAAACAAGACACTTGATTGTGGCTGGACTCATTGCTTGCTTGCATGGAAATTCTCTCAAGAGGC
>NW_008358774.1:5453805-5460291 GCF_000622305.1 Nannospalax galili | reverse complement strand
TTGTTCTTTCTTTCATCAGTTGTAAAAAATGTCAAGACAATACTTTCATCTCAAACTCACTTTTTTCCATCTTTCTTACCAAATAAAAAGCTATTGCAGAGAATACTATCTCCATGTCTTTTTTTTTCTCATTCCTTCTTTACATGGGTAAGTTGTCCCTGAGCAGAGTTTCCCTCACTGCACGTCTTATCACTCGTAGTGAAAGACACTCAGTTGCTGCCATACTTTGCTTATGATCCCATTCCATACATGGTACTCTCAAGGATTGCAATATATTTTTAGCCTATCAGGTATTTGGGGAGCATCCCCATACTCCTGTGATGGGCCCATTCATCAAGGAGGCATGCTAACCTATATCACATCAAAGAAGATATGCCTCTTTAAATTAGAGAGTTAAAATTATCTACAATCAGGATTATTGTTGAAGGACACATGCCTATTCTGATCATTCTGTTGTTCTTCTGGTTGTTTTGAATATTTTATGTTTGTTTCATGCTCTTTCTCACCTTAGAAATTTGATGATTTAATAAATTGATGTTTGTCTCTTTCTTATTTTTTCTTTTTAGTAGGATTTATTCTTTTATGTGCATTAAAATTTGTATTTTCCTTTTTCTGAGTAAAAGATTCTCTCAAATATTTGTAATGTTGGTTAGAGTTAATGAATCTCTTTGGTTTATGCCAATCTTGGAGGTCTTTGTTTCTCTGTTCATTCTGAAGAATAATCTTTCTGGGTACATTAATTCATATAAAACACATCAAAGAAAATAACTCTCTTGGCAAAATAAAGGTTAAAAATTAAAAAGACTCAGCTGGGCCTGGTGGTGCATGCCTTTAATCTCAGCACTCAGGAGGCAGAGGCAGGTGGATCTCTGTGAGTTCAAGGTCAGCCTGGTCTATATAATGAGTTCCAGGCCAGCTGGGGCTATAGGGAGACCCTGTCTCAAAATAAATGAATGAATGAATGAATGAATGAATGAATAATAAAAAGACTCTTGGTTAATAATTATTTTCAGGACCTGAACCACATCATTCTGTGCCCTCTTGACATTTGGAGCAACTGCTGCAAGATCTGCTGTTAGTCTAATAGCTTTGCTTTTTAAAATGACTCCTGCATTGCACTTTTGGGTATGTAACTAAAGCATATATATCATGGAGAGGTTCTTTTCTATTTGACATTCTACATATTTCGTCTTCGATGACATCTATGTCTTCCCCCAAGATTTTGAAACTTTCCTCTTGTTTCTTTGATAGGTTTTCCATGCCTATCAAAGTATCAAAGGTAGTCTGTACGTTTTCCCTCATCTATTACAATTCTGCAGATGGTTTATCTTCTAATGGTGTCCCAGAGATCAAGCATGTTATGTTTATCATTCCTTATTTTTTTTATTACTCTCTAAATGTGGTATTTCCTCAGACTTCTCTTAACACTCTGATAGCTCTGGTATTCTTTGTTCTGACTAAGTCTGTTAGTGAGGTTTACAGCTGAGGCCTTTTTTACTTTGCTTTGTTTTGTTTTTCTCAATCTCACCTGTCTGAGCTTTTCAATTTCAAGATTCTGTTTGTCCCTTTTCATAACCTGTCTCTATGGAATCTCTTATTCATATCCTGTATTATCTTCTTTATTTAGGTGTTCATTTGTATTCTCTTGGAATTCACCAAGATATTTAAGAATCATGATCTTGAATTCTTTATTCAGCATTTCATCTGCTCCATCCTGGGAATCTGTTAGTGGAGAATTAAATAGCCTATTGGCCTTTTCAGAGTTTTTTATTTCTATGCTGAAGTTTATACATCTCTTGGGAGCTTATATTTCTTCCACTTTTATGTGATGGCCTTTGTAATAAGCAGTCTTCTTCTGATGACAGGTCCTGAGATTTTTTGTGTGGTGTTGAGTTTAATCCCAATTGGACTTCACAGTATAATCTCCTATGACTTCTTTAGGTTTTAATTCAATTTTTACTGTGTGGGGGCCTAAGGATACACTTTCTCTACAGGTCTTACAAGAGTGATTTCCCTCTTGTAATTTAAGTTGATGATGCAGACACTGTATGTAGAATAAACCTTCCGTGGCTACTCCTGCACTAGGAGTAGAAGCCTCTATTAGGTAGTGGATGTTTCCATAGGCACTGTGAATACTGGTTTTGTTTCTTGAAAGTGGAGGTACTTTCTATTTTGATCTCGTTGATGTGGCTGATGATTTTATCCCCTATTTAGCCACCACTGTAGCTCTTGATGTTTCACATGGTGAGGTAAGGGCCAGGATCAGAGCTCCCCCTCTGTGGCTTTCTTCACCAGTATTGTCACAAGAGCCTGTCTGGCAGGATTCAAGAATGACTGACGTGTAGGACCCTTATAGATGTGATGTCCCTTGTGGTTATGTCATTTCTCTTCACTGTTCCTGGGGGTGGGGTACAGATCTCTTCAGGAGCAGAGTATTAAACATCGATAACTAGATCAACTTATGGATGTATCATTAGCTGGGAGCTTTTGTCATCTTTATTCTTTTAAATTTGAAATATATCACCGAGGTTGGGTAGGTCTGGGTCTTGGCTGGAGCCAGATCCATTTCTCTCAACTGGTTGGGGAACATAGCTCAATGTCAGAGTCCACTCATTGTGCACAATGTCCTGGGCTTGATAGCCACTTATTATTTTGGTTCTGTCTTATGGAGAAACAGGTAAGTACTGATGGTCCCTAATCAACCACTTTGCCTCTTTAGTCTCAGCCCTCATTTCATTTTTAGACAGCTCTGGTGGTTAGAAAATTACTTTATGTTAATTGAAATCTACTCAAAAGTAATCAGACTTTCCTTTATTATACCTTTGACTCTGATGTGTTTGCATTCTTTTCTGAGCACATTTATTCCACACTTTTCAATCTGACGGTCAATCTCCTTGTGAGACAAAAGAGAAGCAAACCCCCAAACTGGTAGCTTGCTTTCTTAGGTCCTTTAATTTATCTTTTTTAAGCAAGAAAGACATTCTTTCCTTGTTGTCCTTATTTTTACATATCATTTCAGATGGGTGCTGTTTTCAGCCTCTTGAGTAGGTCAAGGAGTCTCCCAACACTTACCCAAGACATGTCAGGGCCATTATTTGACATCAAGAAAATCAAATGACTGCTTTCCATCCTCTTTGACAGTCATTCTTTCAATTGGAGCATTAAGTAATGCATACTTTTTAAGTTACACTAAATTTCTTTGACATGACATAATACATTCAGCAGCATCAAGTAACTATCACACAAGAAGTGCAACTGTATTTGTGGTCTAGCGTTCATGGGGCAGTGCAGCTCATCCTAGGAGACCAAGGTGATTTAATTCTGATTCTACCTTGATGCTGCCTGAAAACTCAACAATGGTGAAATTCCTATCTATGTCTCTTCATGATGGTGATTGTTAGGTAACTATATATTTTCTGACTTATTGTACTTGTTATTTTAAACTTTCCTTTCATTTTTTCACATACTGAAGATCATTTACAATTTGTATCATTTTCCTTTTGGTCCAACTGGATCTCAAATTATATCTACTTTAAAATTAATAACTCACCTGTTGCTCAGTGGTGGCACAAGCTTCTAATCCCAGCCTGGAGATACTAAGGCAGAAAGACAGAGAACTCAAGGACAGCTTAGAGGACATCACAAGTTCAAGGCCAGCCTGTACTACGTAACACAGATCCTGTCTCAGAAACAAAATAAAACAAAAACCTCAGAGAACATGGTATCATTTGTATTGCATATGTATTTAGTAGTAAGTATCTGACTTAATTTTCAATTCAGTCAATTTCAGTAGCTCATGAACCTCTCAGCATGACACATTTAGTTTTGAAGTACCCCTATCAATTAGCTAATGATCCAACACTAATGTCTATGTTTCTTCCTAGCCAAACTATTGCATTTCAATTTAATGCAGGGCAAATGACAAAAATTTGCATTTGTAATTCAAGTCAAAGTCTAACTTCACTTAAGTTGATCTTCCTCAAACCTTGTGATACAAGTATGGCTGGTATTGGTAACCTTTGCATATAAAAGGAAATGAACATTTTAAAAGATAAAGCAAATGAGTTCTGCCCATCAATCTTATTGAAACATTTCCTGTGATTTCACTAGTAATTTCACTGGTAATGAAATAACACTAGCTGAAGTGATTTGTGAATACTCATTCATTTATTCTTAAAACTATGTGTCTTAGTTTGTTTCTTCATTGCTGTGACAAAATACTCTGACCAGTACCAACTTGGGGAGGAAAGGGTTTATTCAGCTTACATCTCCCAGGTCGCAATTCATCAGGGAGCCCAAGGTAGGAACTCAGGGCAGGAACCTGGAGGCAGGAGCTGGAACACAGGCCCTGGAGGAATGTTGCTTACTGGCTTGCTCCCTTGGCCCCTGCTCAGCCTGCTTTCTTATGCAACACAGGCCCATCTGCCCAGGGATGGCACCACCCACAGTGGGCTGGGCCCTCCCACATCACTCATCAAGAATATGCCCTTCAGACATGGCCACAGGCCAGTCCAATAGAGGCAATTCCTGACTGAGGCTCCCTCAACCCAGGTGTGTCAAGTTGACACTAAAGCTATCCAGCACACTATATGATATAGGCACTGTAATTATCAACTACATTTTACAAATTGAGAAACCAGGCACAATGTCTTATTGTTATTAAATGGCAGAACTAGGTTTTAAAACCAAAGTAGTCTATCTATAAAGTCTGCAGCTTTGTTTCCTATATATTCACCTTGGTAAATATTTACTGAGAACATGTGTGACATGCTATGTTACGTACAGTGAGCACTAGGACAGCTAACAAGGGGTTTGAAGAGGTAAACACAATGATCAATAATGAATATAAAGCTGATGTTCAAGGATTAGTGAAACTTTAAACCTTTTTTCTCCACCAGCATGAATCAAGAAAAAGAAATTCTACTGGCAAAATTTGGAAACCACTTAAAGGAGATAAGATTGGAGGCTGTTCTCAGTCTGAGAAGTTTCAAGGCAAGAGATGTGGGAAGGGGCATTTCCACAGTTCAGCAGAGGCCCAGGGAATCGAAATATGTGAGACAAAGGTGAGACATCCTAGCGGCTGAAGCCCAAGATGTAGGTGGAAAGTGGGATATAGGAAGAGATAAATTTAGAAATGCAGCCTGGAGCAAGACTATGGAGAGCCTTGAAAACAAAACTGAGAAGATTTGGATTCTTTCTATAATATATGCAGCATGCACCTAGTAAAGAGTTCTAAAGATATGAATTACATAATCAGATAAACTTCAAAATGATATTGCTGGCAGAGGGGACAGGGGCTGGAGGGAGGAAAATCAATGGCTTCTGACTGTACAGTCTGAGCAAAGGAAAAGGTGTCCCATAATGTGAGGGCTTAGGAGGAGAGGAGACCCGAGAGGAAACACAAAGAGGTTTTGTGAAAAGGTCCAGAAGGATCTTTCCTATTTATGAATTTTAATAATCAGATCTGCAGCTTTTCTCATTGCCTGGACTGAGAGGTACATGAGGGGAATATATATATATATCAGATAGCGCACACGTATAGCTCACATTCTACAACTGCCCATGTTTGTATGCATTGGCACCTTTGCCTGCCTGACTAATGTGAAAGTCTAGTTGTCACAGTTTTATAAATCTGATTGTTTGGATTATCATTTACGTTTTCATTGGTCATGCATTGTTTCTTTGCTGTTGTTTATTTCTTAAGTTAACATGTGAAGTGACGGGCTTCGGTATGGCATTTTCATACACTCCCCTGGTACTGGCTTCCTTTATACCTTTATTTCTGAAACACAGGTTAAAAATTTCTGTGCTCTCAAATATTTAATGTTGATATAAAATTAAGAATTATTGATACGTAGGATCAAAAGTTACATGATTTTGATGTGTGGCATCAATCTTTCTAAAAGGAAAGTATTTTCAGATATGAAAATCATGTTTTTGATTATATATACATGTATATAAAAAACCTTTTTTGAGACAGGGTATCCCTGTAGCCTCAGTTCACCTGGAACTCACTGTGTAGACTAGGTTGGCCACAGTCTCAGAGATCTGCTGCCTCTGTCTCCCAAGAGCTGGGCTTAAAGGTGTGCATCACCATGCTTTGCTTATATTATTCTTATGGAAGAACTTACAATAGTTTTCTGGGGATATGTATTATAGTATGCCAAAACTTTTTGCAATTTCAAGATCTAGTACTTTCTAATAATTATACTAGTAACATTCTATCTCGATATTTCAATGGATAATATTTCTATACATTTGCTGTCTATTTTTGAGCTCTTACCACATCGAAGATTGCTAATCTTGGTACTTCCCAGGGTCTTGCCAGTATTATTGATGTCTTTTAAATAGTTTTCACTCTATTTCATAAAGTATAATTTTCTTTTTTAATCTTCCACATAATTCTTTTTAGACATTTTGAAAGAATTTATTTTATTTCTTCTTATCCATGATCATCTGTAATGTATAATTAATAATATATTTATA
>NW_008358774.1:5446018-5453782 GCF_000622305.1 Nannospalax galili | reverse complement strand
TTTTACCAATTAGTTTTTAATAAGCTATTTAATAGAAGGTTAATGAGTTTATTTCATTCTTTCACGGATTAAGTTTTTTCATAATATTTGTAAGGTTCTCCTATAAAATTTATAGAAATATGTATTTATAATGCTGTAATGTAGTTTATCAATCTTCAATAAATTATTCAATAAAAGAAGCCTAATTATACCTGTGTCCTTAATATGTCATCAAAAGTGGACAAATATCCTACTGATGTTGGGTCCACGATAAAGAGACAAACTTTAGGTAATTAGACCACCCCAACAATTTGTTTGTTCATAGTTACATTCTCTTAAAAAATGCTGCTTTTTCTTATTGAGTCTTTCTCTGACCTGGCCCTTCTTTGTGTCCTGAATTGTTCTTCCTGCTCCATTAACTTCAGGCTTAGCAACATACCTTACTTTGGCTATTAAATGTACATTAAGCTGGTGGATCATTCCTGTAATGTCAGCACTCAAGAAGCTGAGGCAGGAGGATTGGCATGAATTCAAGGCCAGCCTGGACTATGCAGTGAGTATCAGACTGCCCAGGACATAGAAAGACATTGTTTCAAACAAAACAAAACAACATATACTGATTTCTGCCAATTTTTTGCCCTGTCTTCTTCTAAACTAGCATATCATAGAGAGGCTTTGCTTTCAGCCTTTTCTTAAAATACAGTTGGAACAGAACCTCTGTCAATTTATAAATTTACAACTTAGTAAAATACAAGATGGTATTGTGAGTTACTGATATTTGAGACTTATTTGTTAATTATGCCATGCTTAGCTTAAACTGACTAATACAAATAACTTTCTGTGTGCTTGCCTCTTACCCTTCCTTGGTTCTGGTATAGACCTTTGTAGACTTTCATTCTCGTTTCTTATGGAAATAGTAGTGTGCTTTATTAAATGATATAATAGCATGAAACAATTGATGTGAGCTTTTAAAAAGTCTTTGTTCTGGTTAACAACATATTGTGGTTTATAGAACTAACATAATTCTGATGCTAAAATCTGACATGGAGAGCAAAAAAGTAACAACACCTAAATCGTTGTTCAAACTGCATGTGTGTGGGTGGATTAACAAAGTTCCTTCATATAACAAATATGTGTATAACTCTGATTCCTCTTAGATATAAGTTCCTTATAAGTCACTAAAGTTCTTAAAAGTATAAATATACATTAGAAATCCAAAATAAAATACTGAAGAATGAAATTTCAAAATATTTTAAAGCCTCCTCTTCTTAACAAGGTGGGTTGATAGGCTCTGTATTTAACTTCTCCTGAAACAATGGAGAAACTGGGAAAATAGAAGAAGCAATGCCTTTCAAGGTACTAGACTTCAGCTGGTAAAGGATTGTGCTTTAGTGCTAGGCTTTCCATAGCAATGGGCCCAAATAAGATGCTTAAACAACCAAAGTGCATTATCTACTAGTTCTGAGGGTAGAAGGCAAAGGTCAAAGTGGAGCAGAACTACCTCCTTTTGAGGGATGCAAGGGAGAAGGTATTCGGTGCCTCTGGTCCAGATTCTGGCCGTTTGCTGGCAATCTTGGCTGTTTCTGGACCTGTAGAGCATTAGGCTCATCTCTACCTTCGTCTTCACATGCTGACACATTTGATGAGTCAAAGTAGATATATTTTCTTAAGTGCTACAAGGTGAAAATAGGAAAATGATATACTTTGTACTGTTGTATGAATAACTTCAACTTCAAGGAGCCAGACATGGAGAAGAAATCCTGAGGACTACCAGTTCTACCATCACTGACATCTAGATCTTGATACCAAACCTCAGGGGCTTGATGAACAGGAAGGAGAGCTTCTGGGACATGTTCCCATTGGTGCCACAGCAGGTTACATAACACTAGTAGGGGAATCAAGCACAGAGCCTGGAGACCCTCTCCCTTCCACAACCAGCCAATCCATAGATGCATAGCACCTATGCCTTATGTAGGGACTAGGAACCTGCAGATTCAACAAAGTGTTACAGCAAACCCCAAACCAACTTGCTGTTATGAGACTAGACTACAGAGGAGAAGAAAAAGAATGCACAGTTTCAGACAGGGAGAATTACTTCAATTTCCAGGTAAAGAATCACTTTGATAAGCAACTAGAACTGAACACTTGTCGAATCCGCATGTTATAGACCATATTTAGAGGGAAATCATCATATAAACTCAAATAAAAAGAGAAATCTTTTTATTTTCACTATGCAATTCAAGAGTCATTCTATAATTGCAAGATATAAATCAATTTTATACTCTGCAAAAATCTTTTAAAGACCTAGAATTTGGTCTGACTCTTGAAACATGATAATGTATAGCTCTACCTTTGAATGTAACTGAACTTCTTAGACGGGATATCATATTAACTCAGCCTATTTTGGAGTCTTTTATAGATTATTCTTAAGTTCTTATGGCAAAGTGAAGTGTCCTATGGACTCAAAGGCCTATACACAGTTCAAACACACGTCAAGAGGCAATTTGCAATAACACAGTAAACACAACCACCAAGAGTAGGCTGAATGGGAATGTTCCTTCAGTGAGAGAGGACAGAGGCTGTATCCATGATGAGGGACACTTGGGAATCAGAAAACTCTTTTCGACGTTAAAAATTAGTAAGAAGTCCTGTGGCTGGCTTCACATACTGTGTTAATATGAGGTGATATTATAAATAATTATCTAATTCTCAAACAGGTTCAATGATGTGTCAAGTCATTCTATAGACTGTCCATCTGCTGTCCCTAGGTGTCTATGATTTGTCTTTTAGTCTTCAGGAAACTCAGAAAAGGAAGAAGTATGTCAGATGGCTCTTTATTTTCCTTGTTCTGGCCCTCACAATCTAAACCTAATGGTGCTCAAGCTGTTCCTACACACACCAGCTGTATACTCGTGTAAGGCTCAATAGCCCCTTGCCTCAGCTGCTTAGAGTATCTCATTTTTCCCACCTTGGGTTTCTCCATTATCTTCTGGGGTCTCCTGTAAACTTGCTCAGCCACTCATACATGTGAGCAATAAAAGGACAAGGAAACAGTACCCCTGGTGGCCATTTTTGACCCCTTAGTAGACAGCAGCTGGTGAGTATGTTCTCTCCTCTTTGTGTCAGTCAGGTGATTCTATAGCTTGATCTCCACAGCTCCTCAGCTAGTCCTAAAAGAACAGTGTTCAGGATTTCTATTTTTTTCTCCTCTCCTTCCTGTTTTCAATCTGCCCATCCCTCACTGCTTGTCTCTGGGATTCCTCCCTCCAAAAGCTCCCTGCACACAAATTCCTCTCAGGTTCTGCTTTCAAGTACAATAAGAAAATGAGTAAATATTTTGTTAGTCACTTGGTCCATTTTAGTATGCTTATTTCACAAACTGGCAGGTTTTACCCGACTGATTTTATCTGTGTAAAGAGTTCAGAGATAAATTAAGAGATTTAATTTTGTTTCTATTCAAAATTTACAGTTAATTCCTTATTAGATAGGCTTTATTAGATAGAAAAGCTAAGCTAAATTAGCAAATTTTATTCTAACACACGCTATATTTATTCCTATACTTTATACTGTGTACTACAAGTATATACCCTATTTTCATATGAAGTCTATTTTGGAGGATTAAAAATATTTGTCAGGTAGACAACCTTTTCATTTAGATAAACACTTTCCAGTTCAGTTATAGTATAGGTATTTATTGCTGTTGTTTTGTTGTTACATGACTGTCACGCTGCATCCTGTACAATCTCCACTACCAGCCCATTTGTTTTGCCCCAAACATATCACAATGGAAATCTATACTATATCAGTGGGGTCAGTTCTGATGTTTATATGATAAGAATATTTCTTCACGATAAACTATATGATAGAGCAAAGATGAGAGAACAGAATCTTAGCTGGTAAAAACAGGTGCATAAAGAAATTTCACTATTGCTATTTAATCTTCCTTTATATCTTTTAAATATATTTTATTGAATAATATTCTTTTACTTAAAATTTCTAGGTTGTTTTATTTTTAATTCTTTAATCCAAAATATTTTTGTTGTCTTTGTAGTTTGTTTTTAAAACTCTGTGTGTGCATGTGCGTGTATGTTCGTGTGTGTGCAGGTATGTGTGGACAGTGGATGTGGCTGTGCACACCAATGAACATGAATGAAGGCCAGAGGAAGACATTAGGTGTTTTCTTCTACAGCTTTCTGCCTTGTTCCCTTGAGACAGATTCTCTCACTGAACCTGGAGCTTGCTCTCTTTTGACAAAGCTAGACTTCAACAAGCCCTAGTAATCCTCCTGTCTCCATTCCCCACCAAGGCTGGAGTTACAGATAGGCATGACCATGCCTAGTTTTTTAAATGTATTTATTATTTTTATTTTATGTGTATGAGTCTGTTGCCTGCATGTATGTAAGTGCACCTGTGTCATGCAATGCCCTCAGAGGTCAGAAGAGGGTGAGGGATCACCTAGAACTGGAGTTATGATGGTTATTAGCTGCCATGTAGGTGCTGGGACTTGAACCCAGGTCTTCTGCAAGAGCAACCAGTGCTCTTATCCACTGAGCCATCTCTCCAGTCCCATGCCCAGCCTTTTATATGGTTGCTGAGGATAGAAACTTGAGTACCCATGCTTGTATAGCAAGCATTCTTGCCCACTGGGCCATCTCTTTAGCTCCCCCCACTTTTAAATCGTTTTTTTTGTTGTTGTTGTAGTTGTTCAATTTAATCATTTTACAAGGGAGCATTCTACTTTTCACTGATTCTAGTAGTGAATAGCAGTCATGAAAATAATCTTAGTTTAACAAAGGAAGGTTAGGACGTCTTGCTTTTGCAATCATTTTCCACTGGAAGAAACCTCCATGCCTCAGACAGAAACATTCATCTGTGACTGAAACTGACTCCAAAGCTCTCCCTGGCAACCAGGTTATTTAGGCTGTTCTCACAGAACACTCGCAAGTTACAAACTGCAACAAGCAGCTTCTTGATGGGTGTTTCTCACACTGGAACCAAAGGTGTGTTGTTTTAAACCACTACATCAGTGATAGTTTGTCATAGTGGCAATAGGAAACTGACACATCAGATTGGCCACACCAGCATCATGGTAACACACAGTTGTTGCTGGGTTACATTTCAGGAGGTATGTCATGTATATATATATATTTTTTTAATTTAATAACCACATGTTTAGAAGAAGCATTTCATTACAGCTTTAACATATTCAGTAACACATTCCAGAGCAAGGATACATCACTTTCAAAAGTGGGTGTAAATTTTTAGGTTCACAGTTGAGTTAATGCAGTTATACAATATTGAACTCAGTATAAAACTTTGAAGAATTATTTGTTAATAATTATTGAAAAAGCTTTTAATAACCACATGATTAGAAGAAGCATTTCATTACAGCTTTAACATATCCAGTAACAATTTCCAGAGCAAGGATACATCTCTTTCAAAAGTGGCTGTAAATTTTTAGGTTCACAGTTGAATTAATACAGTTATATTTTAAAAGCATTAAAATGCATATTTTACATGAAAAATCTTTCCCATTCTATGTACATACTTCATATCCTTAGTGACTTTTCTCCAATTAACTATAAGCTGTCATAATGAAGAAAAATAGTTTGAAACAGTTAAGATTACTGGAGAATCAGAGGAATGCTTACGTATAAATGAGTGGAAAGATTTGAAGACTTTTTATATAAACCCATATACATTACACGTTCCATTATGCATATTATCTATTATAGAATATAAATATATGTTATTCCATTTATATATGTATGTGTATGTGTCATATACATTAAACTAATTGGAAAAAAAACCCGAGCACCCCAAAATCACCAACTTCCAGGCAGATGCTGCTACCAATTCTTTTAAGATTTTATTTTTAATTTTATTCACGTGTGTGTGTGTGTGTGTGTGTTTGTGTGTGTATGTGCATGTGTGCGTGTGTGTACATGCATGTGAGTGCCATAAGCATCAAATTCTCTGGAGCTGGAGTTACAAGCAACTGTGAGAGCTGTGAGTCATCCACTGTGGGTGCTGGGAACTGAAGTTGAGTCCTCTGCAAGAGCAATACGCACTCTTGACCACTGAGCAATCCTTCCAACTTCACAATCTTTCTTTAGAACAATATTTCTAGAAGGCAATTTGTGGATGACTATTAAATATGAAAATATGCTTATCTTTTGATCCAGCAAAGTGTTGTTTATAATTAAAGAAATATTTAAATGAACAAAATGAGCATAAAGTGATGTTCACTACATCATTTCAAAACATAAAATGAAAGCATATTTGTAATCATTTTAAAAGATTTCAGTTGGTTTCACTAAAAATAGAGAGTGAGATTTGGACATACAGGAGAGGGATCAAGGAAGACACCTGACAACAGCTTTGGTCGTACACACACACAGACACACACACACGCGCACACACACATACATACCCACACATATGTGAACATGCACACACACACACCAATCCATCCACACACATACAAATTAAAAAGAAGAGAAGCGTGCTCATGTAATATTGTTGAACCTAAAATATTCATTTGAACCTTGAAGATACATATATCTAGATGTACTCTAAGCATTTTTGCGGGAGCATAATTACTTTAAACATGTACATATGTATGTATACCCATTAGATTATATTGTTATCTTCAGAAATGGAAGGCAAGAAATTTTTAAGTTAGTTAATCATATAAGTATTCAATCAAATATCTTGATTTTGAGATAAGGTAGAAATAGATCTTTTATAAAAAAAATTTTGTTATGGAGTCTGGAAAGTTTTTTAAGTGTTTGAGCAACAAACATATTTGATGCTTTTGAACATACTGAAGGTCATAAATTTTGTTCTTTATTTTCAAGCTTAAATGGGGCTGGAGAGCAGGCACAGCAGTAAAGAGCACTGGCTTCCATTCCTAGCACCCTCATGGTGACTAACAACTGTCCATAACTCCAAATCTAGGGAATTCAATACCCTCTTCTTACCTCTGTGGGCACTGCATGACACAGGTGCACTTACATGCATGCAGGCAATATATTCATACACATAAAATAAAATTTAAAAATAATAAAAATATTTTCAAGCTTAAAATGTAAGGATGAAATTAAACTCCTTTTAAAGGGTACTTGAGCTACACAGTTTTAAGAATCCTTATTAAATAAATGGTTCTTGGGTTTTTTTTTTCCATTCCAGGTAAATTTCTATTTATAGGTGAGTTACTCTCTCATGCAAGTCAGCTTTTTGAAAGGCTACAATAAGGTTAATAAAATATATATATAATTTTGGATACTTTCCTATAAATGGAGGAGGAGGAGAAGGCTGGAGGGATGGCTCAGTGGTTAAGAGCACTGGAAGCTCTTGCAGAGTACCCACCCAGGTTCAGTTTCCAGCACCCACATGGTAGCTAACAACCATCCATAACTCTAGTTCCAGGGGATCCAACGGCATCTTCTAACCTCCGCAGGTATTGCACAACATGGTGCACATACACACAAACAAGCAATACATTCATACATATAAAATAAAAATAATAAAATATTTTTATAAATGGAAGAGGAGACAGGAATGGAGGGACGCAGATGTGCCAGTCTTTGTCCTTGTCATTCTAAGTGGAGAAAAACTGGACGCATTCCCATTGAAATCAGGAACCAGACAAGGCTGTCCACTATCTCCGCTCCTCTTTAACATAGTGCTTGAAACTCTTGCAAGAGCAATAAGACAAGAGAAGGAAATGAAAGGAGAAATAATTGGAAAAGAAGAGATCAAATTATCCCTTTTTGCAAATGA
>NW_008358774.1:5445132-5445750 GCF_000622305.1 Nannospalax galili | reverse complement strand
AGAAGATGGAAGGACCTCCCATGCTCATCTATTGGAAGAATTAATATTGTGAAAATGACCATCCTATCAAAAGTCATATATAGATTCAATGCAATGCCAATCAAAATTCCCATGACATTTTTCACAGAATTGGAAAAAACCATCCTAAGATGCATATGGAAGCACAAAAGACCTCGGATAGCCAAAACAACCATGAGCACTAATAGCAATGCCAAGGGGATTACTATAACAGATTTTAAGCTGTATTACAGAGCAATCGTCATAAAAACAACATGGCGCTGGCACAAAAATAAACCCATAGATCAATGGAACAAAATTCAAAACCCAAATGTGAGTAGATACAATTTCAGCCACTTGATATTTGACAAAGGGCCCCAGAACACTCACTGGAGGATAGACCACATGTTCAGCAAATATTGCTGGCAAAACTGGATCTCCACCTGTAGAAGAATGAAACTAAATCCCTATCGTTCACGCTGCACAAAAGTCAATTCCAAATGGATCAAAGACCTCAAGGTAAAGCCTGAAACTCTGAAACTGTTAGAAGAAAACATTGGCAAAAACCTACAAGTTATAGGTGTAGGAAAGGATTTTCTAAACTGGACATCAATTGCTCAG
>NW_008358774.1:5443486-5444941 GCF_000622305.1 Nannospalax galili | reverse complement strand
GAGAACAAATGATATCAAATGTTGGAGAGGATGTGGGGAAAGGGGAACACAGATCCACTACTGATGGGGCTGAAACCTTGTTCAACCCCTATGGAAACCAGTGTGGAGAACTCTTAAAAAACTACAAATGAACCTACCATTTGACCCAGTTATACAACTCCTTGGCATATACCCAAAGAACTCATCCGATTGCAGAGGCACTTGTACGTCCATGTTTGTTGCTGCTCTTTTCACAGTAGCTAAGAGATGGAAGCAACCTAAGTTCCCCTCAACTGACGAGTGGATAATGAAAATGTGGTTCATTTACACAATGGAGTTTTACTCAGCAGTAAAGAAAGATGACATCATGACATTTGCAGGCAAATGGATGGAACTAGAAACTGTTATACTAAGTGAAGGCAACACAGACTCAGAAGACAAAAGACATATGTTCTCCCTCATTTGTGGATCCTAGCACCAAAGCCTTTTAAGTGAGTACATATCCTGATGTAACTGCAGGAACCAAGAAAGTGGAAGGAAACCAGGGAGGTAAAGGGAAAGAAGGAACCCGAGAGAGAATAGTAGGAGACAGATGTTACTAAGGGAGAAATGCATGAAAACAAGGGGGGTAGTTTAAAGGGAGGGGAAAAGCAGGGTTATACAAAGAACTATGGGCATAAAGGGGAAGAAGGTTATACATAGCAGATCAAGAAATATATGTCTAGGTAAGATTTATCTGAGAAGAATTGGCCTTTGCCAAAGATCTATCTACATGACACACAGTAATTAAAAGTACCAGACTGGTGGAACTAACCTTGGGTGTTTAACAGATATACTTTGAGGCCTATAATAATTTGGTCAGAGGGACATAAAGGACAGTTTTTGCTTCTTGCCCTCCTAGGTCGACTAGTTCCAGGGGACTATGAGCATCTCTCAAAATGTCCTGCAACTGTGGTGGGTCACCTGTCCTCTTGATCAAGGAGGCTGAGGAGACCCCACCAGATGGACTTGAATCAGTGTCCAGTCTACAAAGAGGAGGGTCAATAGAGAAGAATCATTTCCTCCATGCTTCCAAGTGAAGCCAACCATGTTTGCGCAGGACTTTGACTTATCTTCACATAGGCAGAACTGGTAAAAGAAAAGAGCCAGGGGCTCCTCCCAAGACTATGTGACCCCTGAGGAACAGATCCTCAAATGACCTTAAGAGTAAAAATAAATCGGTTTATCTGGACCAATTGTATGGCCTCAAGCACCCAAAAGAAAGTATAACCAAAGATTAAAAGGGCCAATATAATTTCTTAAGAGTCCAAATGCATAGCTAAAGGCTACATAATAAGCAACAATGCCACATAGGCGACACCTTCTTTTGAGTTGTTGGCCAGGTTGGCCAAAGTGATTCCCAGATAGTAACCCAGCACAGAACTTGGAAAATGAACAGCAGACTCAAAAGAAGGTATCACTTGTCTGGCAATACCT
>NW_008358774.1:5442658-5443222 GCF_000622305.1 Nannospalax galili | reverse complement strand
GACAACACAGCAGACAGTAGCAGGGATATCAGAGTATAAGGGCTCTAGTCATATATGGGAGGCTATGGGAGGGTGCCATCTGGGAAGTGGGTATATAGTTGAATAAGGTGGTTTGAGATGTTCTGTGTGATACACACACACACACACACAAATCAACAAATTTAAAAAAATGTATTATATTTGAGGAAGAAGCATGGAAATTTATGTCATTTTAATTAGTAAAGGTGATAAACTTACCATTGAAATCTACCCGATGACTTTATAGACGTACACAGGCACAGGCGCCAAGGACCCAAGTGCAACCGATTGTGACTAGTGATAATCAGTTACATACAGATTAGAGATGCATGCGCCAACATCTCAGTGTCAGTAGCAAGAACAATGAGTCTTTCTGCAAGGAACAGTATATTCTGAAATGAAATGGAGATTTTTTTTTAAAGGTTAAAAACTCATTCAATTTTATCTCTTACAGGGCTTATACTGAGTTCAATAATATATAACTATATTAATTCAACTGTGAACCTAGAAACTTGCACCCACTTGTGAAAGAGATGTACTGTTGCT
>NW_008358774.1:5433318-5442518 GCF_000622305.1 Nannospalax galili | reverse complement strand
TGACTGTGACAAGTAATAATCAGATACATAGAGATTAAAGACACATGTACAAACATCTAAGCATTAGTACCATTAAAAATGTAGGAAACAGCATATTTTATGAAATGGAGATCTTTTTTAAAGGTTAAAACCTCATTTAATGTTATGTCTTGCAGGGTTTATACTGAGTACAATATTGTGTAACCGTAATAATTCAACTGTAAACCTAAAAATTTACAGCCAATTTTGAAAGAGATGCATCTTAGCTCTGGAAATTGTTATTGAATATGTCAATGCTGTTGTAATGAAATGCTTCTTCTATGTATATGTTTATTAAATAAATGATTTTTAAAATATGAAAAAAATCCTCTCTAAAAATATTTCCTTTAATTATTTAAAATAATTACACAATAATTTTTGACATATTCCTGTATATAATTTTAAGTCCATTACCTGTTAGGTTTACTATCTTGACTATCTTGGATTTGGACTGGTTTCTCCTGTCCATATGGAGCCCTGTTTCTCTATACATCTGATGAGGAATTTACTGAACAGATATTATAAATAAAACATTTTGGAAATTGTAGATTGTATTTTTCTTTAATAGATGATTACTGTTTTCACAAAGAATTTAGTTATCATGAAGTCCTGGTCCATTGTTATTGTAAGCGCCAGATAATCTTGTGGTGTAGATATTAACCCCAACTTGTGCACCAGCTCAGAACCACCTACATAGACTTATTTCTAGGATCTCTCTACACAGATCTTTCTTTCTAATGCAACACTCAGTTGCTTAAGTGACCCCACTCTCTGAACTTGTCTTCACAGTTTGAGGGATCTGATGGGGTATGCCAGAGTCCTGTTCTCTGTGCAGAAATTGGGAAATATTCCAAAAGCAGAAATGCAGAGAAGTTATAGAGAGAAGTTAAGTTTGCATTGGGTCTTGTGCATGCTGACACCATTACTGTAAGTTCATATGAGAAGAGTCCCAGGAACTTGTAGGACTATTTCTGTATGGTCATGCACCTCCTCCCTGGCTCTGAAAATCTTTCTACTTCCTCTTTTACAATGGTCCCTGAGCCCTGGAATAATTATCTACAAATTTAAGGATCCATAATTTGCAGACAGTAAAAAATTACATTTGTCTAGGGATGTAACAGCCTTGGAGTTTTCTCTAAGCTCTACGACCTCTCCAGCTATGTGTATTTGGCTGGGTCTACAGTACCACACACGAGTTTCCTCTCATTGAGTGGACTTTAAGTCCAATTAGGTAGCTGTTGATTACCCCCAAGATAAAAGTGCCACTACTGCACCAATGTCGTTTGTTGTGTTGGTCATTGATGTGGTTTTCTTAGGCCTTGAAGCTGGGGTTGGATGATCGATTGATGTTCTCCTTTAGCATCTTGCATAGTGCTCGCCAAAGCTATGAGAGCTAGCCTTCAGAGGAAGTGGCTTCCAGGTCAGTTACAGCTCTGTTGCTCCAAATCCTGTGTCCAAAGTATGTCTTGTCTTCAGCAATAGGGTCTTACCATCAAGTTCTGGAAGGCAATCAAGGACTGTGGCAATAGCCTGTGTAATTTGGGGAGTCTCTTGGACTATCATTGCCAACAACCCAAAAGAAGGCTTCTCCTGTCTGGCACTGTTTCTTGTTATGTAGCCTTCAACTATACTCATGGACTCATGTAGAGATATCGTATATGTAATTTTCAGTAGGTTTTTCGACTAATACAATTCCCTCTGATTTTTTATACTAGCTAGGCATTATTTATCTCTCCTCTTTCTCTCCTTGTCTTACCCTCCTTTCCTGCCCTCCCCATTTAAAATTTCTTCATTTTCCCCATTTCTCCCTTGATGATTCCTGTACACTATAGTCCCACCTCTTTTGAGCTCCTTCTTCCCTTTTATCCCATAGTTCTTTGTATAGCCCTCCTTCTCCCCATCCCCTTTAACTAGCCCCCTTTACACATTCATCTCTTAGTAACACCTGTCTCCTACTATTCTTCTCTCTCAGATTCCTTCTTTCTCTTTACCTCCCTGCTTCCCTGCCATTTTCCTGGTTCCTTCAGGTACATCAGGATATGTACTCACTTATAAGGATTTGGTGCTAGGATCCACAAATGAGAGAGAACATACTTCTTTTGTTTTTCTGAGTCTGTGTTGCTTCACTTAGTATAACAGTTTCTAGTTCCATCCATTTACCTGGAAATTTCATTATTTCATCTTTCTCTACCACTGAATAGAATTCTATTGTGTAAATGTACCACATTCTCATTAACCACTTGTCAGCTGAGGGGCACTTAGGTTGCTTCCATCTCTTAGCTATTGTGAAAAGAGCAGCAACAAACATGGTTGTACAAGTATCTGCAATAGAATGAGTCCTTTGGGTATATGCCAAAGAGCAGTATAACCAGGTTGTATGGTAGGTTCATTTTTAGTTTTTTTAAGAGTTCTCCACATTGCTTTCCATAGGGGTTGAAGCTCCAGGTTGTTGGAAGACATGCTCAGTAGACTCTGTTCTTCCAATGCTGTGCTCTTACCCAGGCCACGCATCTTGTCAGTGCTCGGCTTCAAGTCATTGTTTTTCCTATCCATATCTGGCAGATGTGACTCAGATTTAATTGGAATGGAAACCAAGCAAAATATAGTCTCATTTTTTTTCTTCAAACTTTTCTTGGTCTGAATCCCAGTTTCAAACTTTCTGAGCTTAGTGTGGGTACCACAGGTACCCTTGATCTGTGGGTATGGGGAAGGGGAGTGGCCTATTGCCTGTCTAAGCTGTCTCTCACATCAGTTGGCCATCTTCCCAGGATACGTTGGTCAGCATAGCCAGAGAAGCTTCCATGTTCAATGTCCATGGGGCCCTGTAGTCACCGGGGGCTGGAATCAGCAAAGGCTAGGCCCTCTCAGTGTATCAGGCCCTGGGGTGGTGAAAGTCTATTATCACACTGCCTTATCCCATGAGCTGATTCCTGGGTAGCGATGGGACCAGAGCTACAGGGTCTGTCATCAAAGTTTGCCTCTTCACAGAAATCTCGAGACTGAGTTAATTTGATATATCAGATCCGGGGTTATCCACAGGGATGTACTGAACAGAACCTCCATAGGCAGCTGCAAAAAGGGAGTGTGGAGCAACCTCTCTCATGGGGAGCCCAGCACTGCATCCAAGTGGCTGGTGGCAAGGGAGCCAGAAGAAAAGGGTTGCACAAGTTTGCAATCCCTCCAGCAGTGAATGAGTATTCTTCACATCTTCACCAACATTTGGTATCATTTGTTCTCTTGATCGTAGCCAGTCTGACTGGGGTAAGATGAAATATTAAGAGGGTTTTAATGTGCGTTTCCTTAATGACTAATGATGTTGGACACCTTTTAAGATGTTTCTTAGCCATCTTTTTTTTTCTTTGAGAACTTTCTGTTCAGATATTTAACCCATCTTTTAACTGGGTCATTTGTTCTCTTGTTTTTTCAGTTCTTTTAGAAAAGTCTGTTACCCAGCGAATGTAAAGATATACATCCTCATGCCTTGATGTAGAATTGCAGTAAATAGGATCTTCCAAAGGACTCAAAATCAGGATTGACACTACCTGAGAATGATAACGTGATCAGTGCTCAAGACTTCAAGGTTTTGAAAGGCACTGGAAGGTGTCAGAAGATACTAAATCCAGTGCACTTTTAGGAGATGCGCTCTATTCTGCACTCCAGGAGTAAATCTGTGGCAGCTGTTGCTCACTCTGCAATCAACGTAGACTTCCTTTGTATTAAAGAGCTTCCATTTTCTCCAGGTATCCATCAACTCATGATACATATCACTAGGTGACACACATTATGATAGGAAGTCTCGCATTTTCTCTCCCAAATCCACTGATGAGTTTTGTGAAGTAGCAGACCTGGGTTTTGTGCAAGGCTCCCTTCTATTTAAGACATGGACACTAGACACAATATAAATTTTCTCACAGTTCTGGAGGCTGGAAGTCAAGATCAAAGTGTCAGCAGAGCTGATATCTCTGGAGGCTTTTCTTTTCGCTCATACATGGCTGTCGTGCACTGTGTCCACACATGGTCTTTTCGGTGTTCATTAGTGAATATGATGTCTCTTTTCTCTGTGCCCCGATTTCCTCTTTATAAAGACACACGTAACACTGAATTAGGGCGCTTACTTTAACTTAATCACCTCTTTAAGGACCCCATCTCAAAATACTGATACACTGAGGAAATGATTTGGTGGGAGATAAAATTCAGCCTATAACACAACCCTGAGGGCAACTGACAATGAGAAACAAGACTGATAGAAAGAACCCGAGTTCCAGATATGAGGCCATGATTATCCCTACAGTATGTCAGCAAGTTGAACTGGCATCTTCTCTTACTTGAAATGGAAGACATCTGCTTTTAATAGAAGAATCATGGAACAAATGAGAAAATCATTCATGCCATCCTTATTTCTAGACTGGAAAGCTTCCTTAGTTATTCTATAATCCTGAGGCTATGGGGACGTCTCTCATTTCTGAGGTGGCAGGGAAGCTTTCTCTTACAGCATTCTTCAAGGAAAGGTTTGGTGGGATTTGGACCTAAAGATCACTTTTCACAAGAAGACTCAAGCAAGATAGGTACAAAAGATTCAGTGTTCCAATTCAGGAACTGGATATTTGATATCTGATTCTTATATGATAATCCCTCATGGTAATACATGAAATGTGAATATTAATGTTCAGGTGGTTTCTTAATGTTCATGGAAAACTAGCAGCTAGACTCTGAAGGTTTGTTTTAAGTTCTATAGAATGTTAGTGTGTGTGTGTGCGTGTGTGTGTGTGTTGGTGTAATGAAAAATGACTATCTTGCATTTCTTTAGGTCATGCAGAAACATTTTATGGACAATATTCTAATTTAATTGAATCAGTCAATGGAGTGAGATACTGTAGCCTTTGTTTGCTAAATTACATTTCCTTGATAAAATGAGTAATGAATTGAAATCATAGGCCTGCTTTCTACTTGCTTAGGTAGAAACTGCAGCTGGCAAGAGAAACATATAAACAAAGAAACATAAAAACCTAATGGAATCATAGGCATGTCTTTAAGATTCTTTCATCAAGGGCTGACCATTTTGGTCAGGTAGTAAAAAAAAATATGAATATGGGGAAATTTTATTTGACTATAAGAGAAATCAAGGATATAAAGGAACAATATCATGAAATTTCTAGGGTGAAAAAGTCTAAGGTGAGCCCTTTCTTATACCTCCCTGTGCCTGCCATCTCTGCTCTGTTAAGTACTTGTGGACCCCCAGATCTGAGAGCTTTCCCAGACTTGCCTTAATTAACACATCTCTCAACTCTCAGCAGGAAAGGTTCCTTACACAGTAGGTGGTGATTAACACAGAAATCCATAACTGTAGAGAATAAGAGACTGCAGACTGTTTATCCCTGAATAGGACACCTATATTAAACTTCTGACCCCCAAGACTTGGGGATCATTGCAAAAGAGGGGACAGAAAGACTATAAGAGCCAGAAGTGGTGGCTCATAACAAGGAAACAGAGTTTTCCACACAGCCTGGAAGTTACTCATATGAATTCACAACAATGGTAAGAGCATATATGGGTCCCATGTAAGCTTAAGCCAGACAGAATCCTGACATGGGGAAGTGGGTAAGAAACCCCAACTCTACCCAAGGAACTATTGACAACTATGGTTACTGGGAAGGGGAGATTCAGTATTGCTTAAGGGTGAGACTCTTGGTAGATTGAACACGCACCAGTGAATAAACTCACACCAAAGGGCATCTAGGGATACCAACCTGACTATTGCAGAACCATCTCTCCAGACCCTCAGTGGGAGATTTTTAATTACTACTCCTATCTCATTGGTTGTTATGGGTCTATTTAAATTGTTTACCTCATCCTAGTCTAAATTTGGTAGGTCATACATATCTAGAAATTCATCCCTTCCTTTCATATTTTCCAGGTTAGTGGCATATGGGCTTTTAAAGTATATTCTTGCAAGTCTGAATTTCCTCAGTATCTGTTGTAATGCTTCTCATTTCAGCATTGATTTTATTAATTTGTGCTCTCTCTTCCTTTTGGTTAATTTGACTAATATTGGTCAATATTAAGCTTTTCAAAGAACAAGCTCTTAATTTCATTAGTTCTTTATTTTTCCTTTCTATTTCATTAATTTTACTTATTATTTAAGTAATAAATTTCCACTTAACTATTTCTACTTATTTATTATTTCTATTCTTTTGGGTGTTGGTTTTTATCCAAGACCTTCAGGAATATCATTAAATTATTAATATGAGATGTCTCCAATTTTCTAATTTAAGCACTTAGTGCTACAAAGTTTCCTCTTAAGACTCCGTTGTGTCCCATGGATTTTGGTATGTTGTATTTTCATTTACTTCTAGGAATTTTTTAGTTTTCTTTTTGATTTCTCCCTTTACCTAATTTTTTAATTGAATAGTGTGTAGTTTAGTTTTCGTAAGTTTGAGCTCTTTTTCACCCATCTTCCTGTCTGTTTATCTAACAGCCACTCCACCCACCCCACCAATTCATATGGAGTCTATCCTGAAACCTCAGGCCCACTTCTCAGCGTCTTTGGTCTTCAGTCTTCAAATAAACTGCTGCAGAAGCGGTTGGGGACAGGTGGTAACCAAGAAAATGTGCAAATAGATCTCTTGATTAAGTCTCTCTGGTCTGTCATCTGCAGGCTGATGCGCAGGCTGCACAATCCTAGCTATGCCTGCGAGTGAGGAATGGCAAGGATAGGTGAGGTTCGGTAGCATTGACCAAGCTGTGCCTCTATGATGGTGGCTTGACCTGAGCTAGGCCTGGAGCTGGGATGGTGGAGAGCAAATACTGCTGCTGGGAAACTCACAGGTCTGGTGGTCACAGGATTACATGACCAAGCTAGGACTAGGAGACTGGGACTATGGAAATTTTTAATCTCCTGAATTGCTACCTGAAAAAACAAGAGTGAACTATAGCTAATAATCCATTAGAAAATAAAATCAAATACCAATAATAATAAACTGAAAAGAAGGAAAGAAGAAATGACGAGCAAAAAGGACAGAAGGCTGTAAGTGTGCTAGAAGGTGCTGTGCATCCTTGGTTGTCAGGAGAAAAAATATCACAAGCTCAGACCTTTACACAGCCCTTACAATGGCTGGTTTCAAAAAATTCCAGCATAAATGTTGAAAAGATATAGAGCCTATGTACCATATCATATGTGTGATAGGAAAAAACTTTATAGTTTTTCAACTCTAACAATTTAAATCTTCTCAAACTGCTTATAATGCACACAGAATGACAACAAACTTTATTGAAATTTCTCTTATTTTGTCTGTTCAGTCTTATGATACATAATAAGTATTGTATACTTAGAAGATGGGTATAAATTAAGGCAGACACCATGAGGTAGGTATCAAGAACTTGCCCATATTTTTTTGTTTCTTTGTTTTTGTTTTTTGTTTTTTTGTTTTTTTGTTTTTTGGTTTTTTTTTTCATCTTTTTGAGACAGGGTCTCCCTGTAGCCCCAGCTGTCCTGGAACTCACTAAGTAGACCAGGCTGGCCTTGAACTCACAGAGATCCACCTGCCTCTGCCTCCCGAGTGCTGGGATTAAAGGCGTGCACCACCATGCCCGGCTGAACTTGCCCATATTTTATTTGAAAGTAAGTTAAAATAAAATAATTGGCATCACTTGGTTGGCACATGATTCTTTAGAATTAAACATAGTTTGTTATTGTTGTTGGTAATAGAAGTTATCAAAGAACCTGTTTGTCTGCAAATATTTACCTTTGCCCTATGGTTTTGGTCACTTATGATGAACCAATGAGTCTCACTATCCACTTTGGTATTGTCCTTTGTACTAAGAGGAAACACGGAAAGTGAAGTGACTGAGATAATGGTTGACAATAATAAAATATATACCAACCACTGAAATGTCCTGGCCACTGCCAAATGAATAAGCTTTTAGATCTATGATCCAAAGTTCTGATCAAAATTATGATAAAGTAGAAAATTTTAATTATTAGATTTTAATTTTATTCCCCTGGTGGATACTACATAAGAACCAGATATCAGTAAGTTAAAGCCAGAATTTTCCAATCTCTTCAATTATCTGACTGACAGATTTCTAGAGCAAGTAGTTAAACTTAATTTTAAAGGACTCTTTCATGTCTAAAATTTGTTAACTACATGATTTTATGTTGTAAAGTAGAAGAAAATGCATATCAGAATAAATGTTTCTGTCAACAAAAAACAATGTATGAAAATGTCAAAATGAAAACCATGATTTTATAAGTTCATTTATAAACAAACAAACAAATAATAAATGCATCATTGTAGAGTATCCAAAATGTATTTTCTAACCACATTTAGTGCAAATTTACTCAGAAAATTTATTGCATAGCTGGACAAATAGTATTTATACATAAGCATGTACATATGTATAATTATATTAAATTTGAAATGTGATTCATGGCATTGGAAACCAGTTTTTATGTCATGAAAAACAAATAGATACTGATCACATTTTAGGTATAAGTGACCATATATTTAATCTATTATTCTATTAATACCATTGAATTTTGTGAGATTTTAAAAAAATACACGCATATTACTTTTGCTCTGATTTTGGAACATATTTCTATATCAACGAGTGAAAAATGATTTTGTTCCTTTGTGGGTATCAGAGAAGAAATGTAAGCACTATTATTTATGCTGATTTAATTGCTGCATTTATGTATTTTTCTTTTGATTGGCTCATACATCTGTTCTTAATGTTTCTATGAAATTGATATTAAACCCACAGAATTAAGGTTTTGATGAGTAGTTCAGAAGTATCCCAAAATGCAATATAAACATGGAAACATGATGCTTCTCATCGCTACTGATGGGGTGGGACTATTGTTCACACAGGATTCTGAGCCAAAACAGCCAAAAATCAGAGATACGTTAGCATGCAAGTTTAACATTCTTAAATAACTAAATGCTTCCAAATGTGCCAACTTGCCCAAAGACACAGCTTTATTTTTTTCCTGTAACTTAGAATAAAAGCTTCCAAAGTAGACTAATACTTTCTTGAAAAACTTCTACATCATAATCCTAAATATCTTATTTTTTTTTATATCTGATTATAACTACTGACAGTTGGTTACTTTCTGAGATCCTTGGCATCTGAGCATGGATATAAAGTCATCAGGTAGATTTCAATGGTAATGTTTTTCACATCTA
>NW_008358774.1:5412345-5433197 GCF_000622305.1 Nannospalax galili | reverse complement strand
TCTTTCACAAGTGGGTGCAAGTTTCTAGGTTCACAGTTGAGTTAATACAGTTATACAATATTGAACTCAGAATAAGGCCTGTAAGACATAAAATTGAATGAGGTTTTTAACCTTTAAAAAGATCTCCATTTCATTTTAGAATATGTTGTTTCTTGCAGAAAGACTCATTGTTTTTGCTACTAATACTGAGATGTTGGTGCATAAAAAAATCATTAGTGACTGGAGAGTTATGTCAGTGGTTTAGAGCACCGACTGCTCTTTCAGAAGACCTGGGTTCAATTCCCAGTACCCACATGGCAGCTCCCATTCCAGGGGAATTCGATGCCCTCCTCTGAACTCTGCGGGCATTGCAAGACATGAGTACACTTACATACATGCAGGCAATACACTCATACTCATAGAATAAAAATAATAAAAATTTAAAAAAATCTTTAAAATATTTGGGTAAGGATCAGCAAGATGGCTCAGCAGCTGATAAAGACACTTGCTGCTGAGCCTGATGACCTGAATTTAATCCCTGGGTCCCATATAGTAGAAAGAGAAAGCTGACTTCCAAAAGTTGTCCTTTCACCTTCACATGTGCATGTGTATATACACACACACAAACACACACACACACACACCAATTTAATTTTTTTAAGTTTAATTTTATTTTAGTTTTTATTTTTCTGAGAATTTCATACATAAGTATTGTGTTTACATCATTTTCACCCTTCCCTTTCTCCCCTCCAACTCCTCCCACATCCTTCCCATTCCCTCTCAATTTTTACACACACATACACACACACACACACACACACACACACAGGTATGCTCACGTGCCTGTATGCAAACATATATACAACCTACTGAGCCATTTAGTTGTGCTCATATGTACACATGTTTAGGGCTGACTACTTGGGACTGAATAACCTATCAGGGAGCTGGAGAAAACTGATTATCCCTCTCTCAGGAGCCATTGATTGCCTGTAGCTCTTCCTATAGGGGTGGAACCTTATGAAATTTCTCCCATCCACAATGGAATGTCAACTGTTATTATGCAGGTCTTGTTCAGGTAAGTATATTTTTGAGATTTCGTGGGTACAGCTGTCCATGCTTAGAAAGCATTTAGCTAGCAGCAGGGTTCTGATCCTTGGGCTCTTGCAATCTTTCCACCCCTCTTTCTTGATGTTCCCTGTGTCTTAGGTCTAGGAGTTGCATTGTAAATGTAACAATCAGAGATAAAAACCCCCACAGTCATTTATTCTCTGCACTTTGAAAGGTGTGGATCCCTGTAATAGTCTCCATCTTTTGCAAAAAAAGATGTTTCTTTGATGAGGGGTGACAGCTACACTTTTCTGTGAGTATAAAGACAAGTATTTAGAATATAGTTAGAAATTATATTGATTTAGGAAAATGGCAGTAGAAAGTTCTCCTCTAGGGCCTATGACTTCTCCAGCCATGGACAGTTGCTTAGGTTTACAGCACCGGGCATGAATTCCCTCCTAATTAGTGGCCCACAATTCCAATTAGATAGCTAATTGATAAAAGTACCACTATTGCACCATTAAGGATATCTTGCAGTGCTGGTCATTGTTATGGGTCACAGGCTTTACAGTTGGGTAGGACTATTGATTGTTTTTCTCCCTTAGCAGGTTGCATGTCATCTTATACCATGAGAGCTAATCTTCAGGGAGGAGGCTTCCAGGTCAGTTCTGACTCAATTCCTACGTTAAAAAAAAGACATGAGTGGTAGTGATAATCTTGTGAAGAACATGAAAGTATAAAGATAAATCTAGTGAACGATTCAATTAATGAATAATAGTCTAGAAACTTAGAAACTATATTTTGTCTTCTTTGGAATCTATAGTGAGTAAAAAAAAAACTATCAAGAAAGAACAAATAAGTTAAAGAAACTTGGAACAAGAGAATTAATATAAGTCAAAAATTGCTAATGTGCATTCCTAATGTGTTTTATATTATTGAGATTGCTAATACGTGTTAATTGTACATATTAATAGGCTTCACAGTGGTAGTTCCTTAGCTACACATATTGGCCTCTCTTCCTGTGGTGGTTTGAATGAGAAATGTCTCCCATAGGCTCACATACTTGAACACCTGGTTCCTGGTTGGAGACTCTGAGAAAGTTACAGAACCTACAGGAGGTAGAGCCTTGAAGGATGGAGTGCATCACTGGAAACGGGCTTTGAGAGTTTATAGCCTTGCCCCAGTTCTAGTTCGCTTTCTGTGCCTCCTGCTTTTGGATAAAGATGTGATTTCTCAGCTTCCTGCTTCAGCCTCCTCTGTCCTTATGGACCACTCCCACCCCCTCTGGAACTGTAAGCCAGGATAGATTCTTTCATCATAAGTTGCTTTTGGTCATGGTGTTTTATCACAGCAACAGAAAAGTAACTAATACGGATCCCAACTGCACTTGCTTACTCTTCCCAGTCTCATTACTCTTCACTAGTATTTTCTCCACCACTTTGTGTTACCTTGTTAATTGAAAAACAATTTACCAACCTCCACATAGCACAAGTGTCATTTTTCAGGGTCTCAAGTGCTTGCCCAAAATGGAACACTAAACTGCTCTACTTTAGCCTCTCTGATTGTCACATTGCTAATATGTAGGGACTCAAAATCAGGTATAACTGCCTCAAATATCATTATTTTATTTATCATCCTAAGATACATACTTTCTTTTTCTGCAGTACTAGGGATTGAACCCAGGGCATCATTCATATTAGTTAAGTGCTCTACCACTAAGCTACATCCCCAGCATCTAAGATATGTAATCTAAATGCAGAATAACAAGTCAGATGACATCTCAATATCAATTTCAATAAGGCTTTTGAACACAGTTTGCCTTTTTACATCTCAGTAGTGGGACAAAATCATGAAGAATGTCTGTCCCAAATTGACAGGAGCCTGAGCACTCAGAAAGGATGAGCACCATAACCGTCATCTCCCTTTTACTTCTTCACTCCCAGATGCATTAAATCAAGGAAGGAAAGAGAAAAGAGAAAAAGAGTTTGTTGTTTTTCAGTTATGATTCCTCATCGTTTCCTCTTTAATATGAAAAATATTAAGTAACTAGAAAAAATTTTAAATACATATAGAGGGATATGGTTTCATAAATGGTTTCCACCAGTGTAGAGAGCAATTTAGTTCAATGTCAAATATCTCCAAAACATTTTATTGGGGGGGGGGGGGAGAGGTTTCAGGCAGATATGTTTTCTGTGATACTATTTTTTTTTTTTTTTGGTCTTTTCAAGACAGGGTCTCCCTGTAGCCCCAGCTCTCCTGGAACTCACTATGTAGACCAGGCTGGCCTTGAACTCACAGAGATCCGCCTGCCTCTGCTTCCCGAGTGCTGGGATTAAGGGTGTGCGCCACCACACCTGGCTTGATACCATTTTTAATTGCTGGAAGACATTTGAAACTATATTAAATCTTTTTTTACTTAGTACATATACGCATAGGAATAAAAACACTCATGTAAACAATCAACATGAAATCAGAATAGTATTTATGTTGGAAATAGAGAAAAACTATCCAGAGAAGAAAACAGAAATATTTGATCACATTTGTAAGGTTTAGTTTTTTGCAGCAAGTGATAGACATGGAGGGTGTTTATTACAATGCCTTTACCTTTTGGCACTTCTGAAATATTACATAATAAGAAAATTTAAAGAAAGAAAGATTGATTATTCAGCTTGAAGCTGGAAAAGTGATTTGTTTTTATGTTATGCCTAAGAACTGGATTTTTTCTGCCTCCTTAAATAAAATTGGAAATTTAGGTTAAATATGACTCATTTTACCATTTTAATGAGGTTTTAAATATTACCATAGGTTACAGAGAAAAGTTCATGGACTTTTTCTGAACAGCTTAACAATAGGGCCAGATTCTTATCTTTCTTAAGCTTGGGTGGCCCTGGCTTAATTCGGGCTACATCCCCTCCCTGTTTCCTTCTGGCCTTCTGAGTATAATTGAGAAATAATAATAGTTTAAGATGAGGACTCTGGGAGAGAGAAGAGCAAGCATTTATGAGTATAAATATCAGATTAAAGTCTCAAAAGCAGGCCAAATAGTAAACACTGTAGGAAAAGGTTGACTTCTTTCACTTTGGTCCATGATTGACAATTACTAAGCAAAACTACAAGCATCTTCAGTGTCTTGTTATTCAGTGTTTCAAGTCAAATGTTTTATTCATGTAAGGAGTCTTCTAGGAAAGTAGCTTTAAAATACTTTCTAATATTCAGGCAAATGACAGTCAACTGAAGGCATCTTGGTTTTTATTTTTTTCCCTTTCTATGTCCAGCAGCAGGATGCTTAACGTTTATGATCTCTTACTGAGACAAGATTGGACCTGACCTTACATCTGGAAATGGGACTTGGATCCTATCTCATATTTTATGGTATTTTTGGACAAGGAACTACATTCACATATACCATTTTCCAAGCTTAAAGAACCACCATTTCTTTAATGCCGTTTATCAGTGGTTAGTGTTTAAATTTATATTTTAGTGTGACCTTCTTGAAATACCACCACTTTTGATACATGTCTAGAAATCAATCTGCATGCTCAAATGGATGAAATTTGCTTTCTTTCTTTCTTCCACAGCATTTCCTTCAGAAGATATCTGCCAGTTAAAGACACCAGCAACCATGAACCTAAGACTTTTTAATTTAATATCTTATATAGACATACTTCCTAGAAAATCACCTTGCCCTTTGACAAGAAAACAAGATGAATTCTGTCACTACTAGGCATTGTGGCTGCTATGTTCCTTGCAATGCTCCTGGGGCTTAGAATACTGCCCAGAAAATGGTTGCTACTCCAAACGCATTTGATAAGTAAATTCTTCCTAAAGATTCTAAGATCTCCTTATTTCCATAAATATTAGAAATTTGATGAATCCTTTTATCCCCACCAGACATAAAAGCAATTTAAGTACTTATGTAGTAAAATAATTTTTTGCGTGTTGGTAGAATTTGGGCACCACAAGATTGTTTTTTGAATAATAGTGGTTATCTTTAAGTAGTGCAGTCTTTACCATTTACTTGTGAACTGCACATGCTTGGGAGGAAATAATACCTAACACAGATTTTGTTGTGTCCATACCCATTTGAAGTATGCTTAACTTTTCTTTATATTAGGTCTTCCTCAAATATAAGTTGTCATTAAATGTCTTCCTGATACAGTTCTAGTATAATGTTTTTCTAAGTGGATCTGGTTTACATGTAGAAGTTTCATGGTAGAGATAGTTGAAGGGTCTTTCTAGATTTCTTTGGGTCCATAAGTGAGCTCCATCTCTGTTTCTAGCACAGTACCTAAAAGATGATACTTGAGAACACACATGAGGAGCCCAACCGAAGACCCAGAGACCTCAACGCAGTGGTAAGAGCCTAACTGACTTGTCAGTAAAAGATTAAACACTAGAGATCTGAGATTGCATCTTACGCATGTCTTAAGTTTGCTGATGACGTAGGAAATTACTTACAAGGTTTATTCTTCCTTTTCAGTACAAGAATCTGAAGTTCTTCTGAATTCTTGAATTATATGTACCTGTTTCTTGTGCATTTTAGTGTCAGGAATAGAGAAACTATCAAAAGAAAAATGTCACTCTCTACAAACCCTACTACTTTTTTTTTCAATGAGCCCTCCTTTAATTTCTATCAAAATCATTTTCAAATTCAGTAATAATTAACACTTTAATTTCTATATTTTAAAGAAATTCATCACTTTACATCCCCAAATCAGTTTTTTTTTCAATTTTTGTTAGATTTTTTTTCCTTTTCCATTTCTTAAGTCATTTTTTACAAGATGCAAGCATTTTATGACCTCTATGTTTGAAACTAATATATATGTTTAGTATGTTCAGCATATTAGCTATTAAGAATCATACTGTCATTTTGATCAATTAATCCAGTACCTTGAGGGCTAGGGAGATGGCTCAGTGGATAAACTACCCACCATACAAGTGTGAGGACCAGCGTTCAGGTCCCCAGCACCCACATAAAAGCTTGGAAGGCATGGCTGTCTACTTATAATCCCAGCACTCAGGAGGCATCCCCAAAGCAAGCTGGCTGCCTAGACAGCCCCAGTCAGCAAGTTCCAAATTCAACGAGAGATTCTCCTTCAATAAATAAAGTGCAGAGCAATTGAGGAACACACTAGACAGCAGCTTCATGCCTCCACAGGCATATATCAGTACCCATGCACACACAGGACTTCCCACACACATTAGAACATGCATACAAACATACATACATACATGCATGTACACACACCTCATATATCTATATATCTATATATATATAGATATATATAGATATATACACATGCAAAAGTGAAAATTAAACAAAAAACCCAGTGTCTTCATTTTAGAGGAATGAGGTGTCCAAAATAGTCAACAATGGGTTTTTGTCACCTTGTAGAACAGTGGACTAAGATACAGCACTCTAAACCTCAGTGAAGTATTCCTTGAGCTGGGAGAGTTCATCACAGGTGCTGTGCAAACACCTCAGATGCTCTCTAGGTCAATAAGGCCATTTCCACTGTACTCTTCTGATTTTACTTTAAAAGCAGAATGGACTAAGAGAGAAATGCCTCTTTGAGCATAAATTATTTTGAAGTAAATTCCATATAATTATGAGTCAATTCATTTTCCACAGCAACATTCTGCCCCCTAAAACTCCACATAGCTGATGGATTTTAGAATGATTTACAGCCTGAAAACAAGTAGTCCCTCTTTCTTATCATGACCATATTACATTAGTCAGGGTTACCCAAAGAAATACAATGGGTAGGGTGTATGTTTGTTTGTGTGTGTGTGTGTGTGTGTGTGTGTGTGTGTATAGAGATAGAGAGAGAGAGAGAGAGAGAGAGAGAGAGAGAGAGAGAGAGAGAGAAATGATTGGGATTAGGAAATCCAATCTGCAGGACAGACAGTAGGCTGCAGAGTTAATGTTAATGCTGCATCTCCATTCTGGAGTCTAGAGTCAGAGTTCCTCCTTCCTCAAGAGACTTCAGTCTTTTCCTTATAGACCTTCAACTGATGGGCTTTGTGAGTCAAAGCACTTGCCACACAAGCATGAAGACCTGAGTTTGAATCCCCCAAACCCATATAAAGCGAGACATAGTAGCATGAACGTTTTTAGTCTCAATGTTCTTGCAGGGACGGGGGAGGCAGAGAATGGAGAATCCCTGGAAACTTGCAGGCCAGGTAATCTGGTGTATGCAGAAAAAAACCCACAAAACCCTCACAAAAACAAAGAGACCCTGCCTCAAACAAAGTGGAAGGCAAAGACTGGCATCTGAAGTGTGCAATGGCACATGCATACCACCAGCACACATAAACACACACACACACACACACACACACACACCTTCAACTGACCAAATTGGCCAACCCACATTAGAAAGGGTAAGACTTCACTGGAATATCTAAACTGGTGTTTGATCAAGGACACCATGGCCTGGTTAAATTGGCATATAAAATATACTATAAAAATGTCCAAACTAAATAATATGCTTTGCTCATTTACTAAAGAAGAGAGCATAGTGTAGCATGTGTCAGAGAGACAGAAATCTATAGGTGCTTTAGGTAACAGAGCATACTTTTCTCTAGACACTCAAATTTGCTACACGGCACTTCCTAAACAAGGAATTTTTCATTAACTCCAAAATAAAAGTTTTGGAGGAAATATATCTTTGGAACAATTTCTAGCACTGTAATACAGATTTGTTAATACTCCACATGAGGGAATTTCTAGAACTGCACTTTGATTCATACAGCCATGATTCTCAAGTGACAGTGTTCAAAGACTGGGAAAGACAGAAGGTCTATTAAATTTATACATTTCTCCATTCTAACACAATTAACTTTAAATGCTGGAGACTTCCTGTAAAAGATAGAAAGTGAGTCAGAGTGTCTGGGAGTAGAGCAGAGGGGTACCTGGCCTATACAGAGGGGACAGAAGTGACAAGAGCTGTCCATGGACATACACACCTGAGTGGAATCATTATAGCATGGTGGGTATAGAGACGCTCAGCTGGATTTAGATTCCTGCTCCATTACTGGCCAACTGTAACTTAAATTTTTCTGATAGTCTCTTCCAATACAAAAATAGTTTCCAAAGATTTATTTAAGGATTAAATGTGACAATATATGCAAAATACTTTGTATAAACAGCAGCAAATGGTGATGGTGATGGTGATGATGATGATGGTGATGATGATGATGATGGATTATCAAGGACAATGTACTAGGTACATTGATTTGCTCCTGCTGTCAACATGAGATTGGGTACAGATGTAAAAAGGCACAATCCAATGGTAAAAGACCGAAAAAAAGAAAATGATTTTATTGAATCAACAATATCTTTTAAGTTTTTATATGCCTAAAATGTAAATCAAGGTTGTTGTTTTGTAAAGATTCTTCTGTGAGATGTTACCTGAAGCAAAATGAAATTGCTTTAAATAATGTATTCCAGGAGACTTAAGTATCCCAGCTAACACATTTTGTTCCAATTTTTTTTTTTTCAGTAGTTGGACGTGAAAGCCAGGGCCTTATGCATATCAGACAAGCTCTTTACCAACTGTGTTGCATTCCTCAACTGGTGCTGTGTCTTTTTGAAATAGTCTCCTAGAAAATAACATTCACATTCTAAAATATTCCTGTTGCCCAAGAAGTCTTTGTGACATCACTCTGTATTTACATCACGCTGGTTTCATGTCTTTTGTGTTTCCTTAGGGTCAGGAACGTCTTTATTTTTCAATGTAAATCTGAATTTCAAAAGCTACAAAAGTTGGCCAAAGAAAATGCAATGAAAAATGCAGATTAAACATATGACTATTTTATTTTTTGATGATGATTAAAGTAGCCCAGGAAGGTAGTTTTTTAGGAAATTTTAAAAAATGTTTATGATAAAGCAACATCTTTGAAATTTGTATTTAATAACAAAGTTTAACAACCTCCAAGAAAAATACTCTTGTTTTGAGAAATATTGATTCTGTTTACTTAAATCAAACTAAACATTCTTTTGTTCTTCTTAAATGTAAATATATATTTAAATAAAATTAAATATGGTAAAATATTGCTGACTAAACCAGAATATAAAACTGTAAAAAAAAAAAAAAAAGTATGATATTTCCTATCCTCACTATCTGCTTTGAGAAGACATGATACTGATTCGAGGTGGACTAGTCTGCTATGCACAGAGCATGCCAGCCTTTTGCTCACTTCGAGTGCTTTAGAGCTGTGGTTAATGAAGCACAAGTTCAGGCCCAGAGGCCAGAAGACACTGTCTGACCCTTGTTCTGACAGCTAGAGCTCATCCTAAGCAAAATCCTCACCCATCTGCATCCCCTCTAGCTCCCTAAGCCCTGCTCACTACATGTTGTGGTTTATTAAATGGCTGTGATAAGAATCAAATATAATTACCTATTTTTAAACTCTTTGAAAAATATAAAATACAAAGCACAAGCTAGGTACTACAATGAATGTGCATTATACAATTTCATGAAGAAAAGGAGTCCCAAATATAGACTGTATTTCATAAACCTCTTCATTTTAAGCACAATGGATAATGAATCCCAATCTTTTCCATTTGCTTTCTTTACCATCTACCTGTGTAAAAAGTTGCCTCTTTAACTATAATTTAAGTGGTATTCGGCTATACCTATTTTGAATCTACTCAGATGCAGAGCTCACATTGTCAAACCAAACCTTAAAAATGAAATGATGATTGAGTCTAAAGGCTGAAAGAATGATATTTGCTAAGTAGTCTAATATTGGGAGAAATTTTTAGTTCTATGAAGCCTACAAGTTTAGGGAGCATTATCTACTTTTCAAATAGATAGGCATTGCCCCCACAATGTGTGACTATCACAAAGCAATTCATTTATGATTAGCCAATGTCTTAAAGGTAGTTTTTCTACTTGGCTCCATAAGTTATACACCATAATATTTGTTTCTATTTCTGGTCAGAAAATATGGACATAATTATTGTTTTCAACTGAAACTTAGTCCCACCTCTAGTAATTTTGTTTCAAAACATTCATCAATATTTATTTACAGGAACAGTATTAAGATAATAAATTTTACAATATTTTTGTGGTACTAAGGATTGAACCAAGGGCCCATTCATGCTAGACAAGGGCTTCATCACTGAGTTTATATCCCTAGCCCTGGTAATTTACTTTATTAAATATCATATTTACACCCAGAAAGGGGAGTTTTGATTAGTTATTTCTGTTGAATTATAGCAATTAGAATCACAATAAAGTATGTCTTTACTTATTTATTTCTTCAAAATAAATATTTTAAGGAACAACACCTTGTCAGCTCATTAATGAAAAATTCTGTGTAAACTGAATTTTAATATTTGCATCTTAAGGCAATAAAACTTTATTGTATAATAACTCAGACTATAAAACTCCACTAAATTGTCTCAATTTAACTCAATTTTTGGATAAAATACAAATGGTGAATCCTAATATTATCCTAGGTGTTATGAATGAATATTCATTAAACATGCAGAAACAGTGTTGCTATAGATTTCTGCAAGCTCAGAGATAAGAAAAACGTGCTTTACAAAATTTGTGCTCTATTTCTATTTAACCAGAACCATGAGTGTGTGTGTGCTAATTGCTTTTCCTCTTGTTGTGATAAAAATACCTGACAAGGTGCTAAAAAGATGACTCAGCGGTTAAAAGCCCTGGCTGCACTTGCGGAGGACTCCGGGTTCAGTATGCACATGGCCGCAACAATCATTTACATCTCCAGCTCTGGGGACTCTGTTGCTCTCTTCTGGCTTCTGCGGTCACTGCATGCACATGATGCACCTACATGCAGGCAAAACACTGGTGCACATAAAATATAAATTAATTAATTAATAAAAAAAAATACCTGACAAAGGCAACTTTGGCCTACAGTTTCAGGAAATATATGGTCCATTATAACAGAGAAAGTATGGGAACACGAGCCGGAGGCAGCTGGTCACATCGATGGCCTCCACAGCCGCCAGAATGCAGAGGTGGATAAAGGGCTCTGCTTAGCTTGCTTCCTCCTTTTAATTCAGTCCTGGTGCTCCGGCCCACGGAATGGATCGCTCCGCCCATATTTAGAGTGGGTCTTCCTACATCAATTAACCTAATTGAGATCAGCCTTTATAGATTTGCTCAGAGATTTGTTTCCATAGTGATCTAAACCCCATTAAGTTAACAAACAAGATTAAGCATCACAACACCACAGCAAGACAAATACATTTGAGTCTTGTGATTAGATTGCATTTTTTAATGTTTCAGAATCATAAGGCAGAATTTCTCTTTAAATTAATAGAAATTAGCAAATGTGTGAAAATTTCTTTCCATGCCCCCCCTTTCAGAATGCAGTACTTCATGACAATTGATCTCCAGGAACTGTAAAACATATGCAGTACTTAATCAAAAAGACTGCTTACACCAAAATGGTTCTTCTGAACTCATGAAAAAAATATCATTACCTTTTCTCTCAGAACCAATAAGCAAAAAAAAGAGAAATTGCAATTACTAGTTGCAAAAATTCTAACCTTGGAGGAATTGAAGACAAATATTTTCCCAGTAGCACAAAAATAAGCATATCCAGAATGTGCTTTGCAGCAGCGAAGGAAATACAGCTACGTTCTGCAAAGCAGAGTACGTGCTGTGTCAACTCAGGGTTTAGCATGAATTCCAGAAATGATATCCAAATCAGTCACTTTCATTGCTTAGAAAAATTCGCTTCCATAAGTTAAATTTATTTGTATCTTCTTTAAATTTATTAAACTGTAGAAGACTTCACATTAATATCACCACAAACATTTACCCACACACGCCAGCTGTTGATTATAGGCCTATGACGGGAAACTTGGCATATTTCCAGTCAGATGCCTCTGTTGTATCCAAAACAGAGCATTTTAAAACACAAGCCTTCTGTGCTGACAGATCGTGAATCTCCAAATGAGCATATTTGAGAGAGGGCAAAATAGGTATTGATGCAAAATCTTTAGACCAAGGTTATAAAGCGGAAAGTCAAGGGCATCCTCTAATGTTGTGGTGCCATTAAAAACCATAGACCATGCTTGTACCATACAAACTTAAATGTATTCACATCCAAAATAATCATGAGAGCTATTTTGGTTTGGTCTCCCACTCCCCCGCCCCGTGTGTGTGTGTGTGTGTGTGTGTGTGTGTGTGTGTGTGTGTGTGTGTGTAGTGGTATTTTGTTTTGAATCTTTTTTATTCTTTGACAATTCCATAAAGGTGTATACCGAATTTTGGTCATTTTCATCCCACACTACCCTCTCTCATCACCGCCCCCCCCACAACCTTACTGCATCCCTTCTTCCCAACAAATCCCTCATACAAGGGACTCAGGAACCCTCACTATTCACTGAGGGTTTACAGGCAGAAAATGCATGCTGAGGGAGGAGGTGTCATTATTTTGCTTTGAAACAAGGTTTCACTCTGTAGCCCAGACTGTCCTGGAACTCACTGTAGCTCAGATTGATCTTGAATTCATAATGCTGGCCTCAGTCTCCCAAATGCTGGCATTACAGTCATGCATCACTAACCTGTCCAAAGCTAACATTTTTGAGTGCTTACTCTTTGTCATCTGAGTAATTCGCATGGACTGGCTCCTTTAAACCTATGAAGGAAGAAGTATTCTTACCACCATGTTAGAGATTTTTTTAAAGGGTGACACATCAGATACCACATTATTTGTCCAAGTTAACTCTGAACCCACACTTTAAATCACTGTGCTTTGCAGTGTGTATGCTAACACACACACAAACACACACACACACACACACACACACACACGAACTCACACATTTACATACCTAAAAAACCAAGAATTCCATAGTAATAGCATCTGATTATCCATTTGTTTATTAGAGATACCTTTTCACCGTGAAGCCAGAAAATAGATTAAGTGAATAATGGAGCCTGGCACGTTGCACCTAAGCATCAGTGCATCTAGAGTTGACATTTATCATATGACTTCACTTACTATACTGAAATATCATTTTTCCAATAACTAAACTCTAAACACCAAAATTGCCTCCAAAATATGCTTATTCTAAAAATATATTGCTTATGGGGCTGGAGAGATGGCTCAGCTGTTAGGAGCACTGGCTGCTCTTGCAGAAAACCCATATTTAGTTCCCAGTACCCACATAGAGGCTAACAACTGTCCTAACTCCAGTTCCATGGGATCCAGTGCTCTCTTCTGACCTCCGTGGGCATTGCACAATATAAGCACACTTACATATATGCAGGTGATATACTCATACATGTAAAATAAAAATGATAAAATATTTTAAAAATATATATTTATTGTGCATTCACACATAAAAAAGGGTCATTACACCTGTAACTACACATACATACACAGACGTGCAAACTTAGGTTACAAAAAACATTTCTTTTTGGGGGGTAGGTCTTTTTTTATTCCCTGTAGCCCCAGCTGGCCTGGAACTTGCTGTGTAGACCAAGCTGGCCTCCATATCACAGAGATGTGCCTGCCTCTCTCTCAAGTGTTGGTTTTAAAGATGTGTACCACCATGCATGACACAAAAAGTAATTCTGGCAAAATATTATTTGGTGGAATGTAAATAAATATATAGGAGATTTCTTTGCACTACCTTTGGACTTTTCTTATAAGGTAAAAATATCAAATATGTATACACTGCATTGTGAACATATACCTCATCACCCTCTTTTATCCCCTCCATTCTTGCTGACCTCTTCTTCTGAACTAGTCCCTACCCCCTTCTTTCATGCTCTTTGCTTTTACTTTTCTTTTTCCTGGGTGGGCTGTGTGCAGGTGGCCACAGGTCTGCTGTTCATGATTGTAGCGGTCATGTCAGATTCAGAAGACCACACTTCATAGCACTCCTCCCCATCCTCTGGCTCTGACAAAATCTTTCTGCCTAGTCTTCCCTGGTGTTCCTTGAGCCTTAGGTGGGTGATACAGATGTCTTGTTTATGGCTGAGTATTCAGCTATCATTCCCAACACTTTGATCAGTCATGAGTCTGTGTTAATGACCACCCACTACAAAAAAGGCTTCACCGACCAAAGATGAGCTCAGCACCAGTCAAGGGTTTTAACATAAATATTTGGAAGACAGTCTGACTACTTGTCCGGCTAGCAAACAGCAGTAGCAAGTCCCTCCTAGGGTTTCTGACCTCCCCCAAACATAGGCTGTTGAAAGTAGCAGACATGTGGTCTCTCCTTTGGAGTAGGCCTCAAATCCAGTCAGTAAGTAGCTGATTACCGCTAAAACAGCCATACCACTATTGTATTAGTAGGCACAGCTTGCCTGGCTTGTTAATACTGTAGCATGTAGGGTCCACTATTGATGACTTTCTTCCCCTAGAAGTCAGTGTAGCACACTCTGGCACTGGGTGCTAGCCAGCAAGGAAGACACTTCCAGTTCAGTTCCAGCACGATTTCTGTGTCCTGTATCCAAAATGTGTGGTGTCTTCACCAATAGGGCTATGCTGTCTAGTTCATGTGGGTGAACAAGAGCAATGTTAATAGCTTCTAATGTCAAACTAACAATTGTTTTATGCATGTATGTGTACACGTGTTCACATGCGTATGGAGGCCAGTGATCAGCATCAGCTGTCTTCCTCAATGGCTCTCCATCTTATTTTTCAGACAAGGTGTCTTACTGAACCTGGAGCTCATTTATTAAAGTAGATGGACTGCTCTACAAGCCCAGGGGAGCCTCCTCTCTCTACTGTCCCACTTTGGAATTATAGGCCTGAACACTCAGCTTTTACATAGGTGCTGGGGACTGAACTCAAGTCTTCATGATTGTTTGAAAACACCTTGCTGACTGAGCCTTCTCCCCAGACCTTAAGATTCTTTTAACAGTCCCCCTCCACCCGACACACACACACACACACACACACACATACACACACACACACACAAATATTGAAAGTGGTTTGGAAGTCAGGACAATCAAAAAGCCTTTAATGAGGGGCATCAACAGGAAAACAAATACTAAAGGCACAAATATGCCCAGATTGGCATGCCTAAAATAAAACTTCATTCATTTCAGGAGACTGTTTAATACCAGTTCCTTGGAGTCTTTCAAGCTATTTTACTCTAGACTAGAAGAGAAATTAAAAGACTCTGTTTTCCTTTCTATGTAAGGCTTGTAGCATAGTTCTAGTTTTTTCTCTCTGGTTTTTTTGTTTGTTTGTTTGTTTTGGGTTTTTTTGTTGTTGTTGTTTTGTTTTCCTTTCTAGATCATTCCATCACCTGCCATAGGACTGAATTGTCCTTGAATCATTCTACAGGATAAACAAATCAGAACACAATATAATAAATTTCAACATTCACAAAAGAAATACAATAAACTCACATTTTCAGTTGAGACTAAAAGTGAACTTCAACAAATTAGAATGAATTTACGTAGTCACAGTTATCCTAGAACAACCATTAAATACCTCTTTAAGCAGGGAACCATTGATTTATATATAGGAAATGCTGACAGATCCAGAGCTGAACAAAAGGAGCAAAATGAGAATTTGCATTGCAAATGGATGAGCATTCAAATGATTCTGCTTTTAAGATAACCATTGACTTCAGAGCAGTATGGGGTATTGAGGGTATGTGGAGTGAGGAGACAGTTTTAAGTGATTCTGCTTGCTGTGGTGTTTGTTTCATTTGATTTAATGTCTAGCCTCTAAAAATGCAATATATGTAAATATATTTGTTTGTTGTCAGGGATTAAATAAGAATAGAACAAATAAAGTCTGCTTCCAGCATGATAGGGGGCCTCTGTCACAGCAGGCCTCCTGCTATGCAGCTGCAAAACTGGACAAAATATGTGAACCTGTAGATACTGAACAAGAAGCAGTTCATGACTTTAATCCCTGAAAGGACAGTAAAGCGAGATGAGCTCTGTAATTGTACCAGTTTTCTGCCTGGCATCCTTTCCCAGGCTGTGGCTCAGGAAGACACCCAAACACAACACAGTCCCCCGCTAATGCTGAGTTTTGAATTCAGAGCCCTTGAAACGGTGGGAATTTCCAGGTGTGGAAGAAGAGTTTCAGAAATCTGTATAGAGATTCACCTGGTATATTTGGATAAATAAGCTGTATATATGCAGGTTGAAACTGCCTGAAGCCGGACAAAACCTGCTTGCTAGAAGAATGAGAATGGAAAGCCTGAGAGTTGAACTCTCAGAGCTAAAGAGCAACAAAACAACATCATACCACCCCATGCCCAGAAACGAGGCAGTATCAAATGAATGCACATGTAACGTGTAAAATGCCTATTGAAGCACAAGTCGGGTAAGATTTTGGTACATGTCTAGAGTCTCTGAACACAGTGTAATGGTCTGTTCCACCAGATGCCTGCAGTCGAAAGGTGAAATTGCCAAAAGTTCAATTCCCAGCCGGAGACTTGAGCAAGGCTTGTTGCTGAGTCACCTCCTGGCTCAGTTTTGAAATATTCTCCCAATTTGCTTTCATGTCAGTTTTCCCTTTGACTTTCACACCTGCCAAAGTAAACGGACCTTGTTAAGCACCCCGGAATCAGTAGAAACTCCACAAAGGCCATACCTAAAAAGGAGGAGTAATCTAGTCCTAGAGAAAAGGTTACTTTTAACAAGTCTTGAAGGAATCAAGATCATCTGCAAATTAAGTAGCTGCCTGTGGGAATAAAACCTAATACTCTGTTAAGGATAAGGATGATAAAATCCACTCAGTGAGGAACCATCTATAATATCCAGTGTTTAAGTTTAAAAAAAAAAAGCCTACTAGACTTGAAAATGAAGGAGCCTAGGGAATTTCATCTCAAAATATAACACCCTGGTATTCATATTATTTTAAATCGAAGGCTCTTAAAGGTGTGTGGGCATTGGAAGAGGCTGCATTCTGACAGTTTCTCATTTGTATCAAGCCTAGGCCTACCAATGGGGAAAAGAACTACCCTTGTCACTTCCTAGGGTTTTGTTTACTACATTCACATCACAAGTAGGAAGACTGAGTGCTAGGAAGATGCTCAGGGAGTAAGGGTGCTTGCCACCAAGCAGGATGACCTGAGCTGGATCCCCCAGAACACACATGGTGGAAGGAGAGAACAGACTTCGGAAAGCTATTCTCTGACTTCCACATGCCCACATGGTACACCATGGCATATGAGTGTGCACACATACACACACACACACACACACACACACACACACACACACATGCATGCACGTGCACACACACGGGGGTGGGGTGGGGAGAGGAATAACAATAGTTAATTTTTTTAAGAAGGAAGATTGAAGAATGTCACCATACCAGGACAAACTTTGTCACAAGCTACTGTATGTCCTTAAGACAATTCATTCTTCTATAGAAAGCAACTATTTCTGTCTTCTTGGTCCATTTATTCCCTTAATAATAATTTACTACCTTTCAAAAATATCTTACATTCCCCCTTTGTCCACTCCCCTATGAAGAAAGGTATCAAACCAGCTGAACTGCAGTGGGTCATGGGATATTTAGATTTCTGCAGTGCTTCTATGCCTGTGGAGTAAATTTGTGTGCTTTCCCCCTGTTAATCTATTGTCAACTCATTCTAGTGAAACTTTGGAGGTAGCAGGGGATGCTTTCCCTTTGATCCTCTACCACAAGATAGAAAACTAAGTTCTACAAGCAGAATAGCACTCAAGAAAAACAGATCCAGAAATGAAATAGATGATGAAATTAGATCATAGCTTCAAAAGAGCTGTGATAATAATATTCAAATGTTTAAAGGAAAGAAAGAAGACAAGGAAGAGAAATTAAGAGATCTCAACCAAAAAACTAGAACTATAACTAGAGACCAAGAAAATAACAGCAAATTCAACAAGGAAGGTCATCAGCCGAACAGACACTGAAGAAGAAATTCTCAATTAACTTGAAGAGGTAACAATGGAAATTACACAAACTGAACTACAGACAGAGGACACTGCTGAAAAGTAATAATGGAATCTCAGCAATCTATTGTATATTTCTAAGCAAATTCAAGAAGCCCAGCAAAACTAAGGAGGACAAACACAAAGACCACACCAGAGCACATCAGGTAGGATTGGGTCAGTAAGCAGACTGCTACAAGGGATATTTAACGAGGAATTAATTCTGAGGATTGGATTTTATGCAGAGTTAAGCATAAAGCAGTCCATAGACATTGTATTGGCATTAGACCTGAAGTTAACAAGAAAATATGGACATGAAGTTATAATATTGAGTGAGCCTTAAGAGAACCTATGAAGAAAAATAGAAATTCATGAGGAAAACTAGAGCCCATCTGAGCATATAAGAACATGCATTTTGCCAAGAGTCCCAGCACTTAAGAGGCAGAGCCAGGTGGATCTCTGTGAGATCCAGGCCAGCCTGATCTCCATAACAAGTTCCTGGCAAGCTTTGGCTACAGGGAGGCCCTGTCTTAAAAAGACCCAAACAAAAGAAAAAAATGGAACATACATTTATCTTACATTCTGCCATTTGGTGGTAGAAATGAATTATAAACTGAGGTGATACCCTTTCCCATAAAACTGCATGTGACTTGGCAGTCAAAGGATCTAAAAGAATATTTCTGTAAGCCCAGCTGTTTCTTTACAATACCAACTAGATTTACCAGCTGATCAGTAAAAGTAGCCACGTTTTGCAACAATGCCTGGCACATCCTAACAACCACTGTGGAGGTTCATATTTAGTCATGTCTACTTTAAACCTCACACAAATTTTTGTTGAGGCCAATCATAAGCAGCAATCACACTCTGAAAGTGATCCTGAGAAACATTCCCATTTAGCTAAATTGATTCGGAAAAGTTACCACAGTCCACTCTTTCACTGCTTAGCACCTCATATTCCCTTTTAAAAATCATATTCATGGGGCTGGAGAGATGGCTCAGCAGTTAAAAACACTGACTATTCTTGCAGAAGACCCCGGTTTGAATCCCAGGACCCACATGGCAGCTAACAACTGTCCATAACTCCAGTTCCAGGGGATCTGACAGCCTCTTCTGTCCTCCTGGGGCATTGCACAACATGGGTGCACTTACCTACATGCAGGCAATACACACATATACATAAAATAAAAATAATAAATAAATTATTTTTAAAAATCATATTCATAATCTAAATAAAAGCAATAGTAAAATTATTTTTCAGTGTAATATAAGTATCATATATAACTAAAAATGTACCAAAATCTCCCTGAATCATGTTCTTTCTTTGATAAACTATAACTTAATGGGGAAGGAGCTCTGGGTTTGATTGAGAACTGTTATATGAGAATACAGAAGCTCAACAAAAAATTTAGAAAAACTATAACTTAAATATTGAAATATTAGTTTAGTTCCTATTGAAACAATTTGTAATTATGCTTGGGGGTGGGAGATAAACAAGATAGTAGGTTAATATACAAACATGTATAAAACAAAGAAGAAATACTCAAATAATATAGTGTTTTCTGCAAATAGTCACATAATTTCAGCTAATATTTGTAATTTCATCCTTCCACTGACCATCATTCATTTTCTTTGTTTTTAAGTGAGCACTTCGGCTGGTTAAAATTCTTTATCTAGTGGGAGAAACTAAACTTTTATTCTTGTTGTTTGTATATGAACCATTGTCTATATTGCTATAGGTTTTAGTAATTTTTATTAGGGAGAATGAAACCACTAAGACATGCCCTAAAATAGTTCATGAACTACAGAAACATTCCTCCTTATCCCACCAGTGCAGCAGAAACTTAATTTCCTCCTAACAGAATCAAACACTCTACTCAATATTAAAACCTCTCTACTCTGCCAGTTGATTTAATATCATTAGAATTCCTAAAAGGCCTTATGACTACATCTAATTCCCATTTAATAAAACATTGCTACATTCCCCAGTGAATACATGCCTCCTTTGAGAACTGAGACTTCTAAACAAGAGATCTCCTCAGGATTGCAGAAATGAGGAGTAATTTTGTTAGTCGTGTATTAGAAATTGAAAGTGAGATGAGTCACTGACACCTGTTTCTACTTCTTGATCACTAGATCTGTATGAGAAAAAAAAAATCATACATTGCTTAACTCTTGCATATCCTAGTTTCCTGCTCTCCAGGTGTGTTGGATAGCATCAGTTGTCAACTTGACATACCTAGGTAGAGGGAACCTCAATTGAGGGATTTCCTCCATTGAATTGGCCTGTGGCCATGTCTATGAGACATTTTCTTGATTGTTGAGTGATATCGGAGGGCCCAGCCCCCAGCCCACTTTAGGCAGTGCCATCCCTGGACAGATGGTTCTGAGTTATGCGAGAAAGCCAAGCACAGGCCAGGGAAGCAAGCCAGTTTCCTCCATGGTCTGTGCTCTAGGTTCCTCCCCTGAGTTCCTGCCTTGGCTTCCCGTGATGATGGACCGTGAGCTATAAGCTAAATAAATCTTTTCCTCCCTAAGTTGGTTTTGGATAGTGTTTTTACCACAACAATAGAAAGTAACTAGAATACCAGGATCACTTTGTTTATGATCCCATTGGACAGAGACAATGATAACTACAGAAACTAGTTTACTGGAGTCAGCAGAATGGCTGGCTCATCATGTCCATGTTTTCTGCCCAAGTGACTCTTAGGTGAACATAATGTGAGGCATAAGCATCTCCAGAATCTTTCTATATCTTCCAAGACCTCACTATCATCAAGTTTCTAATCATGTTCCTTTTAATTATAATCACCCAGGAAAATCATGACCATGAAACAATGGGTCTTCTTCCAAGCAAAACTATCTCCAAGGATCTGAAGAGGCAATAAAGTCTTGTTTGTGTCTGATTTTTACTCAACATTCTATTAAAGTTTTACC
>NW_008358774.1:5395873-5412331 GCF_000622305.1 Nannospalax galili | reverse complement strand
TGCAGTCTTTAAAATACTCTTGGAACTCATAAGTGATTTTAGCAATCACACAGATACAAAGCCAACGTAAAAGTATCAGCTATATGTCTATGTACTAATGAAGAGCAAATATATATAAAATAAAAATATGCCACCAACAAAATTTTGTGGAAGAAAGTCATTTTAACAAATAATTTTGCCAAAAATATGACTGCTTTATATGAAAAATGTACCTCAAACCATTCATTAAAAACAAATTCAAACTAGATGATAGCCCTAAATGATTAAAGAAGTCTAAAATATCTTGAAGATGTGTGGGGTCATTTTTGAAACCTTGTAAAGAAACTCAGTAAGGCCCTTGCTGTGGCTGGGATGTGAAATGCCCATCATAGATTTACATGTCTGAACACTCGGTTCCCAGTTGATAATGCTGTTTGTGAAGACTGTGGAACCTTTAGGAGATGGGACCTCACTGGAGGAACTGAGTCACTGTGAATGGGCCTTGAGGTGTGATTTCCCAGGCTCCCACTCCTATATCCACACCTTCCCCTCTGTGGTGGACTGCATCCCCTCAAACTGTGAGCCAAAATAAATCCTTCCTCTCTTAAGTTGCTCAGTTTTTAACTAAAATATTCTCAAATTTGTTTAGCCTCTTTGATATCTGAGTATCCTTAATATTCAATCCAATTCCTCATCCCTCACTAGGTGGTGTCTGATCACCTTTACCTTCCTTCAGTAAGTATCCTGTCTGACCATAAACCCCTCTTGCCTCTTAATAACATTGTAGCCACTGTTGCTCCTTTGCTTCTTTGCTTTAAGTCCCCATTTAACTCATTCAAACTGAAGCCTGTTCTACTCTGCAATATCTTTTCCTCTACTACATAGCTCCTGAATAAAATGAATCTGCCCAGTGTACCACTCAACTCTCGTTTTGTGTGCTACTGCTTATTAATTTAAAAATAATGGACTGATGACACATGAGACACATGGAGAAGCTTCAAAACTAATGCTAAGCAGAAGAGGCAAGACACAAAAGTCCATACTGTAGAATTCTTCCATCTATGGTGAATAGCAGTTTTCTTCACAGGAGGAGTGTAGAGACTAACTGGGAAATGGTAGAAGAGAACATTTGGGGGCTATAGATATGCTCTAGGTCAGAATATGGATGTGAGTTTCATGCTATATGCCAAGTGTCAACATATGCCACATTCAATAGATACTGCTGAATTTCTATCATTTTACTAGAAATAATTATTCTTCCATGGGAATCATCACACACTAAACATTAGAATGTTTTTTAAATATTTATTTATTATTTTTTTATGTGTATTAGTGTATTGCCTGCATGCATGTAAGTGCACCCATGTTGTATAGTGCCTGTGGAGGTCAGAAGAGGTCATCAGTTCCCCTGGAACTGGAGTTATGGACAGTTGTTAGCCACCATGCAGGTGTTGGGAATCAAGCCCAGGTCCTCTGCATAAGCAGTCAGTGATCTTAACCATCTCTCCAGTCCTAGAATGATCTCTTAACTTCAAACTAAACTATTTGTCATTATACTTCTGTCCACACATATTTTAAAATTGTAAATTATCTCCAGCAGCTGTTTTCTGCCTTTAAATGTTCTTATCCAATCCCTACCAAAGAATGACCATTTTAATGCATTTAAGCATTTGTTTAAGACCTCTTACAACCCTCATAGGGCTCTTTTGACTGACAATGCATTCCAGAGTAATGGAAGTTACTAAAATCAGGAAGGCCAAAGAGTGCAAAGGACTCAGTATGGGAAGTTAGTTACTATTTATTGTACAGGTTCACCCACATGTCACATTCAGTTGTGCCTTTGCAGTCAAATTTCCTAATGTAGTCAAATAGGCCATCATATGCTGGGCCTGGTGGCACGGGCTTATAAATCCCAGCTACTTTGGAGGCTAAAGTAGGAGAATACAAATTCAAGGTTAGCCTGGGCACTTTTGTGAGACCCTGTCTCAAAATATTTTAAAAAAGGAAAAAGAGTGCTGGGGATAAAGTTCAGTGGTAGAACACTTGCCTAGAATGAAATATGTGCTCTAGTTTCAATTCTCAGAATTGCAAAAAAAGAAAGGAAAGGAAGGAAAGGAAAGGATGGCAGGAAGACAGAAAAGCAGAGAGGGGAGGACAAGGGAGGGAGGGAAGGAGGGAGGGAGGGGAAACTTCATTCAGTAAATAAGCTGGGACATTGGCTAGCACTCCTTCTCATCAGTTGGGTTGTTTTATGTATAGTAAAATTCCTTCTTCATTGGTTGTGTATTTGACTCTCAGAAGCAGGCTCAGAATTCAACCCCACACACTGCCTCCCTAGGCTGTAATCAGCCTTCACTGGTCTCCGAGGGGCTGTTCATGCTGTCAAAGCTCAGAAGCTCCAATAGTGCTCATAATGTGTGCTGCTTGTCTGCCATTCTTACTCACCCAGTGAATGAAATCAACAACAGAATGGCAATGCTTCAAGAAAACAGTGGCCAGAATGAATGAAACTAGAACATTTCTTAAAGATCAAAACAAACAAAAAAGAAGATTAAAACACACACACACAAAAAGTGAAGAGAAATCATGCACATTCACAAGCATTGCAAAAGCCACACAACGCCCACCACTCCGTCTCTTATTGTAAATGCCTCTTAATAGCTGCATTGACTTCATCTTGAAAACACAGGACTGTTAGCCACACTGAGAAGTAATGTAAAGTATCTATAGAATACACAGCCATGTTTTTACTTTTTTCATTCAGAAAATTCCCTCAGTAATACAGATCTTTCACAAAAGTCAATTGCTAATCATCTGGTACATAATAGTCTATTTAAATCATGGCATTGTGCCTCTATTTAGTAAGTCATAAGTTTTTATGGTTTCAAAATGCTTGTGTGTGCATTCTCATTTTGTCTTGTCTTCCTTTTAGAGTAAATTTTCAAAAATTCCTCATTCAGCTATTTAAAGTTGTTTGGAATTTTTGCATGCCTGTAGTTCATCCTTACAGCAACATATGGGAAACTCTCACGATGCCTCTTGTCTAAATGTCTTTTAAACCAGGTATTTGCTTTTGAAAACTCTGCTCAGTCTATGTGTTGAATTGATTACGTGAGAGTTTTTATTAGGAAATAGGCTGAACTACCTCCCCAAATTACCCAGTTATTGCTATTGTTGTTGTTTTGTGGATTTTTTTTTCAGTTTCTAAAGTTCAAATTATCCCTAACGGGCCTTTGTTCTGTTTGCTCTGTGTGCTGCTCCTACAACATAACCCGGTCATATAGGCTTCAACATAGCTCACTAAGCTGAAAATAGTCGTGTTTCCCTCTCATCTGCTCATTCGTCTTACAAATAGCCACTGAGCACTTGCTTCTGTACATACTGGGGAAACAGGTGTGAACAAGACGATGTAATGGCTCCCCAATAAAGCTTAGAACCTCTTATTACACAAGTGATTATAGAAATAGTTATCTAATTGTGAACATGTTGAAAAGTCATGAAGAAAAAGCAAAAGAGAGTTGGGAGCTAGCTCAGTTGGTAAACTGATTGCCATGTAAGCCAGAGGACCTGAGTTTGATTGCCAGAACCCAAGGGAAAAATCTGGCAATGCTGGTATGCATTTGCAATCTCCACACTGGAGAGGCGGACACAGGATGGTGGGGGGCGAGGGGGGAGTCGCTGGCCGGCCAGCTTAGCCTTACTGGTATGTTCCAGGCCAGAGAGAGGCCCTGTCTCAAAGGATAAGTAGAACGACTCCTGAAGAATGACACTAAAGATTGACCTGTGACCTCCACACATGTGCACACTACGTGCACGTGCAGTTGCACACACATGTACCCCTACATGCACACATGCAAAACAAAAGAAAGCAACGCATGGTAATATATTAGAGTACAAATTAATCTTGTTGAGAAATATAAATGCCACCTATCAATAACGGTCTATTCTGGCACCAGGGGTTAGTTTGAATTATGTGGATATACTATTTCTAGACATTGCCATATTTCACTCAGGTTTAATATAATTTACTTGCCAGTGTAAACAGAGACACACTATATTGAAATGATACTTTTCCCAATCAATATGACAATGTTCTAGTTTTTATTGTATGGAATATAAGTGTTTATGATTTAAACGCTTGCATGTGGTGGTCAGAGGACAACTTGGACTTGGTTCTCTCTTTCCACCATATGGGTCCTGGGGATTGAACTCAGGTCTTTAGACTTGGTACTAAGTGCCTTAACCTCCTGAACCATCTCTCAGGCCCAAGTATTTACAATTTGACCTAAAATTGTATCTATTCTCTTAAAAATTTCTGATCTTGTAGCTTGATGAAGATTGTGCTTATTCTTTGGGAGTAAAAGAATGAAAAGGTAAACTCCATATTGGACAAGATGCTAGAAATTAATATCAATTTGAGTTTTTATCAGTTAAGTTGTTTATGCTTCCTTATCAAATGAATTGTTATGCTTGCAGATTTTGTTTGATAGCCTTAGCTATTATGATACAAATAATACTGTAGATAAAATTGGTACTTAATTTACTTAATTTTATTGGCCCAACAATATAATTATTTTCCTAAACTATATTCTTAAATAGTTAGCAAGTAATTAGGTGTATATAAAGTATAATTTTATTTTTATAAGCTTCCTAGAACTGATGACTATTTACTTTTAGTTCCTTAGCAATTTCTGCAGGTCTAAATATAAGAATAAGTTATATTTATGAACCTCTTTTGGAAATTTAAATTGTATAAAATTTAAATATCATTGCTGAAATACATCTAAAGTGATAGATTGAAGGGGTTTTTAATGAGGTTTAGACAGTTATATTCACAGAGAAAGACCAAGATGTTAACAGGGCTGGTTTGTAGGGTGGGAGGGAAGATTACAAAAACAAACACTCTCTTGTGTCCCATCTCATAAGGACATGGCTCCTCATTTAGTCTTCATTATTGCTTTAGCAGCCCCATTTCCAAATGCAATACACTATATTGTGCTAGAATATATAAGATGTGATAGATAGATAGATAGATAGATAGATAGATAGATAGATAGATAGATAATAGCTGCACATGAATTTGGAGGAGACTTGAAAAATATCAGTGTGTTTTACCTCCAAAAATCAATACTGCATTGTATTATTTTACAATTAGCCAAATTTCTGATTTTTAAAATAATTTTTATTGAATTTTTGTGTATTTCATACATAAAATCATCTTTTTACCCCCTTCTCCTTCCCCTTTGCACCCTCCCATAGCCCCCCATTGGAGTTCATATATCCTGTTATTTGTATTAAGGTCTATTATGTAATGTTAGTGTCCTGATATTTTCCTCAGTGCAAATTCATCCACAAGGGTTTAGTCAGCCTATCTAGAATCTCTCTCTTCAAGAAGATCAGCTCCTACTCACCCAGCAGTAACCAGCTATCAATAAATCTTTGACTAAGATTGGGGCTTGCTGCTCATTTCCGTAGTTCTGTGCTATGTTTTTGTCTGCCTAAGTTTGCATGGGTCTTGTGCATGCTGATACCATTGCTATAGATTTGTATGAGAAGGGTTGCAGACACCTGTAGGACTATTTCCGCATAGTCATTCACCTCCTCCCTGGCTCTTACAATCTTTCCATCCTCTCTTCTGCAATGGTCCCTGTGCCCTGGGTGGGTGTACCTCAATGGTGGAGACCTGTCCAAGGACCCACACTCTGCTGACTCTTATTCTCTGCATTTTGGACATTTGTGGCCTTTTGTGTTCCTGGCCCTCTGTTGCATGAGGGAGCTTCGTTGATGAGAATTGAAAGATGTATTAATGTTTTCTTCATCCTTTGTTCTATGTTCTATAAGTCTTAGGTGTAGAGGTTGCATCCTACTTGTGGCACTTAGGCTTGGGGAAGTCACAGAAAATCCCAGTGTGTGACCAGTGGTGTAACTCTGCAATAATCTCAGTCTGTTGAAAAAGAAACTACTTTGATGGGTGGTGACTGGGATACTTATTTGTAAATTTAAGGATCCATATTTTGAACACAATAAGAAATGACATTTGTCTAGGGGTATGAGAGCCTTGGAGTTTTCTCTAAGATCTATGACCTCTCCAGCTATATGTATTTGGCTAGGTTTACAGTACCAAATGTGAGTTTCCTCCTATTTTGTGGGCTTTAAGTCCAATTAGATAGCTGTTGATTATCCCCAAGATAAAAGTGTCACTACTGCACCAGTGTTGTTTGCTGTTGGGCTGGACCATTGATCGATATTTTCCTTTAGCAGCTTGCACAGTGCTCTCCTAAGCTATGAGAGCTAGCCTTCAGGGCAGATGGTTTCCAGGTCAGTTCCAGCTCCATTGCTCCAAATCCTGTGTCCAAAGCATGTCCTATCTTCAGCAATAGGGTCTTACCATCAAGTTCTGGGAGGCAATCAAGGACTATGACAATAGTCTATCTAATTTTGGGAGTCTCTTGGACCACCATGTCCAACAAGTCAAAGGAAGGTTTCTCCTGTCTGGTACTGTTTCTTGTTATGTAGTCTTCAGCTATACTGACAGACTCATGTAGGGATATTATATGTGTAATTGAATTCTCATCAGCAGACCAGGCCAAGGGAAGATGAATTGTAAGTTCATGATGACTAAATGATAGAAATTTATATTAAGAGAAAGTCATTGATGGGAAGCTATATCTTTTGTGCAGTTCCTATATCTCTACTGTTAACTTCATCCGTATGTGATGAAATGGCTGCAACCAGTCTTATTATTGCAGATATATTTCACTCTCTGTGCAACACGAAAAGAAAAAGAAAAAAGAAAAATATCATCACGTAAAAAAAGAACAAACTAATATTGCCAAAATCAAGCAGTGACTCAAAGCAATTTCATAGATACATACAAAGAAAGTGTTAAGTGAAGAAAACTGTGAATTAGCTTCATACTTCATCTACCAAGGCCCAGCCTAGCTGTGAGGCTACAGGGAAAACAGGCTCAAAAAGTGAGATTTTTGAATTTGCAAACACAGGAGACAAAAACAAGCTTGGAAAATGCTGTCCTTGGAGAAGTTGGAACTACAAAGAGTTGCTTTCCAAAGTCAAAATGTCTGTGGTAGAATAAGAACCTCGTTCTGCTGAAAATGATAACTTCTTAGAATGGGCATCAAAAAATAGCAACAGGATTCAGCTGGATCCGTGCCTGGTTTTTAGTGCAAGAGGACTGTTGTTTTTCAAACAGAGGCCAGTGGTCATTAGGTTTTGCAGAGGAAGAACTCCTGCTTTCTGACATATTCCTTCGTGTACATATGCCTTCTATCTACAGCCTATCCCTTAACTGAAACTTCCAGAGTCCCAGATTTCCCAGGAAAGAGGGAATGAAAAAAAATAAAAGAGAAGCCAGAGAGACCAGTGCTTGACAAGTAGAAGAAGAGCCGAGGCAGCACTCCCTAGGATTTAACAGTGTACCTTGGCGCAGGACCAAATTAACAAAGTGAATAATTTAGGCGTCAGGAGGACAGAAATCGTGAAAATAAAGTGGCCAGAAACAAATTTAAAAATGAGACATTTGTTCACTCATGTCATATTTTGCAATAGACAAAAGCAATTGAATTTTTAGCTATTTTGACTGAAATGTATTATAAGGAGTTATGAGGTTCTAGATCGCTAATCTGATTGATCTGATTGAACTTGAGATCCAGAATTTGGGTCAGGATTTTGGGGGAGAGGTGCAGGACGATGTCTGGTGTTTGTTTGTGTGTGTGTGTGTGTGTGTGTGTGTGTGTGTGAGAGAGAGAGAGAGAGAGAGAGAGAGAGAGAGAGAATGAGGGAACAGGTATGCCAGGTCAAAGGACACCCTGGGGTGTCAGTCCATCTTACTTGAACCAGGGTTTCTTTATCATTTGCTAATGAGCTGCTTGGAGTCCATGAGGTTCCAGGGGTTCATCTGTCTCTACCTCCCATCTTGAATTACAAATATCCACTACTACCACACTCAGCTTTTGGGGGGTTCCAGGGATTCAAGCTCAGGTCCTCATGTTCATATGAGAGTGCTTTATCTAAACAATATGCCCTAACTTGCAATTTCCCCAGCCCCTGTTTTTTTAATTTTTAAAAAAGATGTATTTTATTTCAATTTTTGTATATTTCATACAGAACATCTTAATCATCTTTATACCCCATCCACACCCTCCCATAGCCAACCGCCCCCCAGATTTCATGCATTTTTTCATTTATATTAAGGTCTATTAAGTCAAGTTAATATACCCAGATGTCTTTCAGTGCAAGTTCATCCACTGGATTCTATCAGCTTATCTAGAGTCACTCCCTTAGAGACCATCAGCTCACCCTTGCCCAGCAGTAATCAGCTACCAACAGTTCTTCGGCTAAGGTTGGGACTTGCTGCCCATTTCCCCAGTTCTATGCTGGGTTTTTGACTGCTTGAGTTTGCATAGATCTTGGGCATGCTGACACTATTGCTAGTCATATGAGCAAGGTCCTGGGAGCCTGTAAGACTCTGTTTCCTTATGGTCATGCACCTCCTCCCCTGGCTCTTAACAATCTTCTTGCTCCCTGCTCCTGCCTGCCATCCACAATGGTCTCTGAGCCCTGGGTGAGTGAAGTTTAATATAAGAGTTCTGTCCATGTACCCAAACTCTGCAGGCTTATTCTCTGTGCATTGGCCATTTGTGGCCTTTTGTGTTCATTGCCCTCTGTTGCATGAGGGAGCTTCATTAATGAGAAGTGCTTCAGTTTTCTCTCTACCCCTTGTTCTACTATGTGTAGAGGAACCTCTACTATGTGTGGAACATCTACTTAGGTGTAGAGGTTCCATTGTAGATGTGTCACTTATTCTCTGTGTGTGACCAGTTGCAGAACTTTATAATAGTCTCTGTCTGTTGCAAAAGAAGTTTCTTTGGTAAGTGGTGACTGGCATATTTGTCTGTGAATAATGGTACCCATATTTAGCATATAGTAAGAAATCATATTTATCTAGGGATGTGACAGCTTTAGGGTTTTCTCTAAGATCTATGACCTCTCCAGCCATGTGTATTTGGCTATGTTTACAGTATCACACATGAGTTTCCTCCCATTGAGTGGGTTTTAAGTAGGTGACAGTTGATTACCCCCAAGATAAAAGTGTCACTACTGTCCCAATGTAGTTTGCTATGCTGGTCATTATTGTGGTTATTAGGACTTAAAGGTGGGGTTGGACCATCGATTGATATTCTCCCTTAGTAACTTGCATAGTGTACCCCAAAACTTTGAGAGCTAGCCTTCAGGGAGGTGGTTTCCAGGACAGTTCCAACTCCATTGTTCCAAGTCCTGTATCTGAAGTATGTCCTCTCTTCAGCAATAGGGTCTTACCTTCAAGTTCTTGGAGGCAATCAAGGGCTATGGCATTGACTTGTGTAATTTTGGGAATCTCTTGGACTACCCTGGCCAGTAACTCAAAGGGAGGTTACTCCTGTCTAGCACTGTTTCTTGTTATATAGCCTTCAACTATTCACATGAATACATGTAAAAATATTGTATGTGTAATTTTTCACTAGGCTTTTGAACTAATACATTTCCCTCTGGCTTTTCATACCAGCCAAGTATTATTTATCTCTCTTCTCTCTCTCCCTAACAACCCCCCTCCCCAGTTAAAGTACCCCCTTTTTCCCCATTTCACCCTTGATAATACTTGTCTCCTATGGTCCCCTTCTCTTGAGCTTCTTCTTTCCCTTTATACCCATGGTTCCTTGTATAACCCTCTCTATACCCCTCCCATTTAAATACCCCTATTTTTACCCATTTACCCTTTGGTAACACCTGTCTTCTACTGTTCCTCTCTCTCAGTCTCCTTCTTTCCCTTTACCTCTCTGGTTCTTTTCCATTTTCCTGGCTCCTGCAGTTACATCAGGTTATATACTTACATATAAGGAGTTGGTGCTTAAGATCCACAAATGAGTGAGAACATATGTCCTTTGTTTTTCTGAGTCCATGTTATTTCACTTAGTGTAACAATTCTTTTAAACAGAGCTTCAGTTAAACAGATCTGGAGAAATGTATGTTGTGAAGCCATTAGTGATTTGATCTAGCATTCGAATAGCAGGTCTTAAAGTAAAATAATAATGATACTATTAATAATAATAATAATAAAACATTCTAAATAATCAGCCAGATTTCAAGTTTCAAGAATGCCATTCTATGTGAAAAAGTATCTCATCTTTCCAGATAAAGGAGTCCTTAAAATGATTAAATCCACTTAAGTACAGTCTTAAGAAAACTCTCTGACACTGCTAGGCTGCCATTTAGCATAACTTATTTACTATGTCATGTCAGGTAGCCTGAGCATGGGGCCATTGCAAAGTTTATAAAGAAACTCCACAGGAAAGATGAAACTCATAAAGCAAGATAGATGAACTGTAGTCACCTAGACCAAGCCTGTCACATAACAGTTTCCCCATAAAGATTTGTTGATGCATCCGCTGCTTGGCTAGAGGGCCGTCATAGTGCAGCATGAATTTTTTATGAGGTGCTTTCTAAATATCTTGCGTTTATCTTCTAAATGTAACTTTTGGCTATATTCTGGAACCAGCTCACCCTTTTATTGTGCTATAATGAACAGACACGTCCTGAGTTATTAGCTTAGTCTTCCTTCTCGTTCCACATTTTCTCTTAAATCTTTACAAGGAATAAATAGGAACTATATTTTTAACATCCAAGTCCTTCACTAAAAGAGAATAGAGCAGAAGTAAACTTCCTAAGTATGCCCTCTGATCAGAGGCAGAACCCACAATCAGTTTTGCTAAGGCTGAAAGACCGAAGTGGCAGAAGAAAACCCAAGGTAGGTAAGACACAGATCTCCGTGAAGAAATCTGCAATGCTTAGGTATTTGGAGGCCAGTGGCCCTACTGTTTAATCTAACTAAACCTCAGTTTCTTTATAAAATGAGGATGATGTAGGCAGAATCTAGAAGGTTCTAGAATATAATCAAGGTTCAAATTATTACTATTGTTATTTCAAAACATGTTGGTTGACAAAAACAAATGGACAAATATTCAGGATATAGAGAGGGTTCTGTGCAGATAGATACATAACACTATTCCCAACACTATCATGTCCCCAACTCTGATTCTTACTGCATTTCAGAAAGCACCTCATTTTGGCACTGGAACATCAGAACCCTTAGGAAATTATAGTAATTTGTACTTCCTTTCAATTGGAAGAACATGGGGGTTGGGAAAATGGAACACAGAGAGAGAGATTACAGATTCCTCACCCCTAACAATCTTGTTCTTCCAGCCCCACTGCTTCAGCTTTCTATATGACTGTACCCTTCCCACCACTTCCAAGTTCTCATTAGTTTAGATGAGGAATTTATAACATTTTCTCTTTGCTAATGTCCTTACTTCCTCTTTTATCTGCCAAACAACTACTTTCTCTTGGAATTGGAACAGTTGAAATCTATGATTATATGTAAGCCAAGTTAGTTGCCTACCCAGCAGATGTTTGAAGGACCTGCAAGTTGTTCAGGTCTTATGACAGAAGCCCACATATCCATCAGGACAAGGTACAAAAAATGTTTGCTCCACAATTCAGAGTATCTGAACTTTTAATTTAATACTGGTTAGAGGTGGAACTGAAGAATGTAATGGCCTTTTTATTGCTGTACTTTGCCTGTCCAAGAGAAATATTGCTGTTATTTTATCTAGTACTTATTTGGTAATCCAAAGCCTTTCTTTGCATACAACACATTTTCCATGAAGGAGATTCTGATATTAATTTTAAAACCTTGAAATCCATCCTGTATATTTTTTAGTACAGACATAAACATGAAGTGGTTTCAAGATGTTAACTCTTGGACAGAATGTCAGTTAATTACAGCACACGCCATGAAAAATGCCTGGTGATACTAAATAATTGTGTTACTTTATAAAGCAGAGAGATGCAGGTTTTTGAAAATGTGATGTCAATCAGAAATCAGAATGCCTAGAGTTCAGCCATAGGCATGGTGACTGATAAGCTCACGTCAGGGTAATGACTTTCATAATCTCATTGATCGATTTTTTCGTTTGAAAGACCTATACAAGGGAATTGTTAGAAGAGTAGGTATCTCATTTTGTTTTTTTAACACATCTTTCCTTGTTTCAAATATATTTTTGCAGCTCCGGCATTCAAGGTTGATACTACTTGGAAATAATGAGAGACTGATGAGACTCCTAAGTGCAGTTTACTTAGTGGAGTAATTGGGAGCTGTAACGGTTATGCAGATAAATGCCCCTCCTAGAGAAGAAAGATCTCTGAAGCTGCAGCTGCAAAGGCTGGCGCTGGTAAATGGAGAAACCAAGACGAGACGCTGGAGAAAGAGCATTGCAGGAGGACTAACCATCGAAGATGACTGGGCATCACTATAATGGTGTTCAGCAGGGAGATATGAGCCTGGGGTGCAATGGGAGCACAAATTTCAAAATAAAGTGAAAATAAAGCTTTTTAAAATAAATCTTTTAATTTTTTATTATGAACTCTCATTCTACCCAAGTAGAAGCATAGTTAGTTACCTAAGTCAGAAGAGCAGTCTAGATGCATGCCCAAGTCCTGCAGAAGTGCTAACTTCAGAGCCACTGGGCCTGCATGTTTCACTTTACCTTTTCATGGTCTTGAGCCTTATTTTATGTCTGTGCTTTATTTGTTTCTACTCTGAATGTTTTTTAAATGAGCAAAAATATGTTAAAGGGAATGTCTGATTCACAGGCCAGCAGAGCCTATGGATTTTTTTTTTTTTCTAGTCCTCTTTGTATTGTTACTGGAACAAACAGCAATTTTTGTCCCTTCTGTTTTTAGAGCAGCAGCTGTAAAAGTAATTAATCACTCCAGCATATCCTGCACAAGGTCATTGTCCATTTATCAGGAGCTCGGGCCCCAGGCTGGTGCCTCTCTGTGTTTGGAGACCTCCAGAGAACATCCTGGCAAATGTTCACCAAAGGACTCCTCTTTACAACTTGGAACCTACTCAGCACCTGGATGTGTTTGGGCTATTGACACACATAGAGAAAAACTCATGGCAACAGGTGTTTACAGGATATTTCTAATGATGATTTTGGTACATATATGACTCCTTTCTTAAACTCCTGGAAGCTGACAAAAGATGACTTTAGATTTTCAATGTGTACTTTGTAAAGAAGTGAGAATTAAGGTTGGGAAGATAGCTCAGCAGTTAAGAATGTGCACTGTTCTTGCAGAGGACCCAGGTTCAATTCCCAGCACCCATATAAAGCTGCTCACAATCACTTGTAACTACAGTTCCAGGGATTCAATCCTTTCTTCTGGTCTCTGAAGGCACCTGCACACACGTGACGCACATAAACCTACACAGGCACATACACATACACATAAATAAATTTTTTTTTTAAAAAAAAAAAAAGGAAGTGAGGGTCTGGAGAGATGGCTCAGCAGTTAAGAGCACTGGCTGCTCTTGTAGTGGACCCAGGTTCAGTTTCCAGCACTCACATGGTGACTAACTACCATCTGTAACTCCAGTTCCAGGGGAATCAGACACCCTCTTCTGACCTCTGGGGGCATTGCAAGACATGGCAACACTTAGATAACGCTCATGCACATAAAATCAAAATAAGAAATTTTTTTTTAAAGTGAGATTTGTCACAAATGTTTTTTCATGATTTCTTTTTTCTTTTTCTTTTTTTTTAAGAATCTTACTAAGTTACTTGGGCTGGAATTAAATTCAATTTGTAACCCAGCCAAACCTTGAACATATGATTTTCTCACTCAGCCTCCTGAGCGGCTGGGGCTAGAGAGCATAAGCACCAGCTCTACCTTCTTTTCTGTTACTTGTCAATCTCTGCTTTCTTCTTTTAGTCTTTCAACCTTCCTTTGGAATATGTTTGTCCAAAAAGCACCCTTGAACTTAGAGGGAATCTCTATTCAGGGAGATTGAGGAGTCTTTCTTGGGTACTACCTGCCCACTCAGCAGGCCTGGTGTGAGATGGCAACCAGATGGGCTGCATGCCAGACTTTACAAGGGTCTTGCTCCCTGTGATATGAAGCCAATTGCTGCCCTCTGCATTCTCCATTTTCTGATCTGTGCAATAAGGATAATCAGTCCTGCCTAGTTTACTTTACAAGGGCTTTGAGGGTTACCAATAGTGAATGTGTTTTGTAAGCTGTAACATTCTATACAAAGGACTGGTAGCTGGAGATTTTGACAGAATAAGATTTGGAACTGGTGAGACAGCAGAATTAGTCCAGGATCCTGTCTCATTGACTAGTCCAATAACATCAAGGAGGAGATCTTATGACCCACATTTTTTGGTGGGTAGAGAACACACTCATTTGCCAAGCCTGGAGGGGAAGCCAGCCGAAGAGCTTTATGCACATGCTCTTTTTGGTCCTAGAGCTGAGCCAGGTTGGGTCTCAAGGGGTTACTGATCCCACAACCCAAGAGAGCTTACTGCCTACACACCTCTTACTCAGCCCTTCTCTTGTTGATCTTAGCTTTACTGCTGTTCTTCCAAATGCTCAGGGAAGCCTTGTTAGGTCACTATGGCTGTTGCCCCACCCTTGGGAGAATGCCCAGGGGATGTGGACAGCCCCCAGGCCGCCCACAGGAAGCTGGACCAGAAAGTGCACGGTCACTATGTCCCCAGGCACCAGGAGGCTGCCTTTTCTCCACTGTAACATTTTTAGTTATTGTCAATCCAATGTCTAATATCTGACACTTGAGAAAGTTGGGGAAGCATTTTGTTGTCTTTTCACCATTGTAAGAAGATAACATGTATCTAATAGATTTTTGGATATGGATAAAATTGGTTAAAATAATTGTGACTGTGTCTATATACTCGGAGCCTAAAATTGTCCTGACCACAGCCTCGTAAAACGTTACAAGCTGAAAGCAATTTTCAAGGTACTGGTGGATAGTCAATCTATGTTTCATTTTTTTCATCTTTCTTACCATGTGGAGAGAAAATGGGGAGAATTAACAAATTCAGTAAAAAATGAATCTGCTATACTGTTTAATAACAGGATTAATTTCATGGAAATATCTTGAATTTTATGTCTCTAAAACCCTAGTACTCAAACTTCTTGGTGTTAATACTCTGAAATTCATACATTAGTAAAGATTCCAAAGGGTCTCTACTATGTGAATTATATCAAATTATGCGTTTGCTGTATTAAAAGTTAAACTTGAAAGAATTAAGAAGTCTTAATTAATTCAAAACCAAGTAAATTCTTCTCAAAATCTGAGCAGTGATGTAACTCAGCTACTGAAGAGCTACGCTGTGCACTCAGGAAGAATGAAAAATGAGACTGGTGTATTAGTTACTTTTTTCATTATTATGACAAAAAAACTGACAAAACCAAATTAAGGCAATAAGAGTTCATCATGGCTTACAGTTGGAGGGTTCAGCCCATCAAGGTGGGGAAATCATTACAACAGGATTGAAGTAGATGGTCTCTGTGAGTCTGCAGGCAGGAAGAAGAGAGAGATGGATGCTGGTGCTTGGCTTGCTTTCTCCTTTTTATTGAATGCAGGACCCCAGCCCATGGAACAGGCCCACCTTCTTATAGAGTGGCTCTTCCAATCTTAATTAACTCAGGTTAGAAACTTCTTCACAGACATGCCCAGAGATCTGTTTCTTGGTGATAATCAATCTTGTCAAGTTGAAGATCAGTATTCACCATTATAGCAGAAAACTTGTTAGTATTTGCTATTTGAAATCTCTTGGCAACTGTTTGCTCAAAAACATTTTATCACCATACAAGTATCAAATCACAATAAGGAGCTACCATTTATTATATAAGAATTTTTAAAAGTTCATTTCATTGACCTGGAAAATGTTTGCATTGTTAAAGACTGTAAGTAATCTATCTGAATTCTCATTCTGACACATCCTGATAAAGGAGATCAGTGACCTAGACAAGATATTTAACTCTGGGCAACCACACCTTCATCTGTAAAATAAAGATAAGAATATACCTACTCCTTGGAGGTATTGTGATGAAGAAAGTATTTAATGTATTAGGTTCTCTAAGAATCAGAATTAATATGACTGGATGGGTGAATGGATGGATGGAAGGATATACATATACACAAACATAATTATCTTAAGGGATTAATCCATTTTGGCCTATGTGATCTGATGGAGGATTAATATGCTGAGGACACAGGGAAGCTGATGCTGAAGTTTAAGACCAAAGGCCATTTGTTCACTGAATTCTCTCTTGCCTCTTGGATAGCCAATCTGTTCAAGTCTTCAGTGGATTGGAAAAGACCTTCTCACATTAAAGAGGGTAATCTGTTTCATCAAAATCTGCTGGTTTAAATGTCAATCTCACTGAAAAACATTATAAAAATATTTAGAATGTAGTGTGAGTGTATGTTTAGCTGCCATGACCAGCCAAGCTGACACATAATATTAACTACATAAAACACTCTGGATATTAACATATGTAAACTCTCCACAAATGTTACTTATTATGAAGTTTTAGTATTATATTATTTGTAGA
>NW_008358774.1:5390918-5395088 GCF_000622305.1 Nannospalax galili | reverse complement strand
TGTATTGGGTTCCTCCACATTTTTCTTTTGTCTTCCAAGGCTGGACTCTAGAGTGATGGATTCAGGATTTGCTTTCAGGTATTTTGATAGCTGTTGGAGTGGTTAGAATCAGTGTCAGTTCCCTCTCAAAGACTTCTAGCTAGGGGGAGAAAACAAATTTATTCATCATTTTAGAACAATAGCTGGTTGTCTCCCTTAGCTACACTGGGCACTACAGTGTTGCAGACCAAGATTTGAAGTCTTACATCTGAGCAGCACTTTCCGGTTAGGAACAAAATCATCAACGAGAAATAATTGTCTAAATAACTTTTTATATAGATTTAAGCCTAATGTCTGAGAAGCATAAACCCTTAAACTCTTAAAGAAATATACTGATGACTTTATTTTTTGGTTATACTTTCCTTTTGGGTGTTTAAGACCATACCATTGGCCCAAATAAATCAATTTATATTTACACTTAAGGTCGTTTGAGGATCTGTTCATCAGGGGTCACATGGGCACCCCTGGGTCCCTTCTTTTACCATTTTCATCTATGTGAAGATAAGTCAAAGGTCCTGCTCAACCATGTCTGGCTTCACTTGGAAGCATGGAGGAAATGTTTCCTCTGAGTTGACCCTCCTTTTTATAGCCTGGGCACTGGTTCAAGTCCATCTGCTGGGGTCTCCATGACCTCCCTGAACAAGAAGACAGGTGTCTTACCACAGTTACAGGACTTTTTGAGAGATGTTCCATAGTCTCAACTTAGTTGATCTTGGAAGGCAAGGGGCAAAAACTGTCCTTTAAGTCCCTCTGACCACATTAGTATAGGCCTCAAACTATGGCTGTTAAACATCCAATAAGGTTAGTTCCACCAGTCTGGTACTTTTAATTACCATGTGCTATGTAGATAAAGCTTGGGTAAAAGACCAAATGTTCTCAGATAAACTTTCATTAGATATATCTTGTGTTCCTTTAACTAGTTGACTAAACTATGACCATAGACATTTTAAGATTATGTGTGTATTATTTTTGTGGTAAGTCACCCGTCCTCCTGTTCAGGGAAGCCGTGGAGACCCCCACCAGATGGACCTGAACCAGTATCCAGTCTACAAGAAGAGGGTCAACTCAGAAGAAACATTTCCTCCATGCTTCCAAGTGAAGCCAGCCATTGTTGATCAGGACTAAACTATGACCTTAGAAATTTTAAGATTACGTATATATTATTTTTGTCTCACCCTTTATATATTATAACAAACCTACACAGACCTTCATAACTTGCTTAGGCTTTTTCATTTTTATTCTGTCTATTTTTTTGCAATGCCTGGGAAACTTCCTTATCTTACAAGACCATGGAGTCTTGTGGTATAACTGTTGGTTTCTCACTGTAACTTGTAATCTAACTTTAGAATTTACTACTGCTGCAATTGTCTGGTAACAAATGTGCTGTCTCAGTGGAATTTACCCACTCGGCTTCTTCCCCTTTTTGTTTCCCTATAAAAGCTGTGTGAAAATAATCAATAAAGGAGACTTGATCAGAAGACTGTCTTGTCTCCATTCTCTGTGTCTCTTGCCCTATTCAATCCCCACTCCTCACTCCAGGTACCCCGTTGCAGATCCCGCGGGACGGGACATTTGTTAATGTTATTATGTCTTATAATTATTTTAAAAAAAGAAAATGAGAATGTAAAAGATGTTAAAATGATATGGGAATGGAGATACTTTCCAGAATTTTTATATATTAAAGAAAATATTCATCAAACCCAATGAGAATATACTCATATGCATATATATGTATTTAAAAATATACATTGTGATGGTTTGAATGAAAATGTCCCCCAGATGCACCAATTATTCGAATACTCAGTCCACACTTTGTAGCACTGTTTGGGGAGGGTCATGGAACCTTTAGGAGGTGTGGTCAGGCTGAAGGAAACACATCACTAGGGGTGGGCTTAGAGACTTCATGTTCTATTTCCTGTTTCTCTCTCTGCTTTCATGCCTCCTTGAAGAAGTGAGTGCTCAACTTCCTATGCTGGCCACCTCTGCTGTCATGCCTCCTCATCATGATGGTCTCTTATCCCTCTGGAACCATAATCCAAATAAACTCTTCCTTCTGTAAGTTGCCTTGGTCATAGTGTTTTATCATAGCAACAGAGTAGTAACTAATGCGTACATATAATCAAACATTTTTAAAAGTAAGGAAAGTTAACTTTTTATTACTTAAAAATTATGTTTTTGAGTTAAAACAGGAAGATTCAGACAAACCCATTAAAATATATAGCCTAGAAATAGATATTAATATAGTGATTTAATATCATAAAAACTGACATCACATGGAAGTTTAATAAGCAACACATTTTTAAAGGTTTAATTACTGAGCTTTTTAAAAAAATCCTGTATATGTGTGATTGTTAATCTGCCTTGTCAACTTAACTGAACTTAGAATTAACTAGTAGACCGAAGGACACTTCTAGGTATGTCTGTAAAGATGTCTCAGAGATGATTAGTTTACAGGGAAAGACCCACCCTGGATGTGGATGGCACCATCTCAAGGACTGTGGAATCAGATAAAATAAAATGGGAGACAGGAAAAGCCAGCTGGGCACTGTGAGCCCCCTTTCTCAGCTTCTTGTCCCACAATAAGGTAAATTGCTCTGTTTTGCCTTGTTCTCCCTACTATGGTAGGCTGTGCCCTCTGAATCTGTATGCCAAAATAAATCCTTCCTCCCTTAATTTGTTTCTGTCAAGTAATTTAGTTGCAGCAATGATAAAGGTAACTAATAATGAAAAGTGACCAGGAGTCGGGTCATCACACTTGATCATGTGTGCCTAGGCCTTTGAAGCTGGTTTGTGGGAGGAGTCTGGAATAATTTGAATGAATAAGCTAGAAGAGCCCTAGGATACTGTAAGCAGAGTTTAATGATTGACTAGTGGAAGCTCAGAAGACCAGAATACCTATAGAAAGGTGGATAACAAAAACTGTGCTCAGGGGACTTCAGATGGGAACAAGAACTCTCTCTCAGGACTTAGACTACAGATTATTTGTGTTAAATTTGGCAAAGAATTTGTCTATATTTTGTTTCCTAAAACATTGAGGGTGCCTGAGTTTAAAAGTAATAGACTAATTATTTTAGCATAGGAAACTTCAAGGACAGTATAGAATACAGAATGTGGCATGGTTATTAATAACTACTTTTAGTGAGGTTTATAGTGAGAGTTGAGAACATGTATGAAATGGTGAAAAATAATACTTAGGAAAAAAATCTTGGGGTTTGGGATTTGAGATATAGTTCAGTAGCTCAGTGGTAGAGCACTTGCTTAGTGTGAGGTCCTGTGTTCTATTGCCAGCACTGTAAAAGGGAGCTGGCTTCCTTGGCCCTTCATTTGCATGCCATCAAAACTGAGCTTGATGAAGCTGTTTGGTAGAAGGTGACCCATGGGAATCCACATGTTGGAGCAGATTTGTAATACCAACAAGCAAAAAGCTATGCTTTCTTGGCCTTCTAATGTCATTTTAAAATTTATAATTCTTAAGAATTTCATATAATATAAGTTGGTCATATTTATTTACTCTTCCTCCTCTAACTCCTGCCAGACAGACATTCCTTCCCTGCCCATCCAAATTTGTGTCCTTTTTTAACCCAATTTTTTAAATGAAAAAATAATCTTTTTTTATTTATTTAATAACTGCATACTTAGAAGAAGAATTTCATTAGAACAAAATTGACATATTCAATAACATTTTCTAGAGCTAAGATGCATCTCTTTCAAAATTGGCTGTAAATTTTTAGGTTTACAGTTGAATTATTACAGTTATACAATACTGTACTCAGTATATACTCTATATGACATAAAATTAAATGAGGTTTTAACCTTTAAAAAAGATCTCCATTTCATTACTAAAATACGGTTTCATACAGAAAAAATTCATTTTTAATGCAACTGACATTAAGATGTTTGCACATGCATTTCTAATCTCTATATATCTGATTATTACTAGTCACAGTTAGTTACTTTCTGAGCTCCTTGGCATCTGAGCATGGATATAAAGTCATCAGGTAGATTTCAATGGTAATGTTTTTCACATCTACTAATTATTAAGGAGCAAATTTTTATGCTTTGATGATAAATTATTATTTTTTTAATCACTATTTTTAATTTTTAACACCTATATGATTAGAAGCTTTTCAC
>NW_008358774.1:5390368-5390810 GCF_000622305.1 Nannospalax galili | reverse complement strand
AAAAAGATCTCCATTTCATTTTAGAATATATTGTTCCTTGTAGAAAGACTTATTGTTTTTGCTACTAACCCTGAGAAGTTGGTGCATGCATCTCTAATCTGTATGTATCTGATTATTACTAGTCACAATCGGTTGCACTTGGATCCTTGGCGCCTGTGTATGTCTATAAAATCATCAGGTGGATTTCAATGGTAATGTTTATCACCTCTACTAATTAACATGATGTAAATTACCATGCTTCCTCCTCAAATATAATGTATTTTTTAATGTGTTGATTTTTTGTGTGTGTGTATATCACACAGAATATCGCAAACCATCTTATTCGACTATACACCCACTTCCCAGATGGCACCCTCACATAGCCTCCCTCCCCCCACTAGAGCCCTTATACTCTGATATCCCTGCTACTGTCTGCTGTGTTGTCTGTACTCCCCGCCGTTCC
>NW_008358774.1:5388743-5389802 GCF_000622305.1 Nannospalax galili | reverse complement strand
AGTTCAACCTATGTGAAGGTTAGTCAAAGGTCCTGCTCAACCATGGTTGGCTTTGCTTGGAAGCATGGAGGAAATGATTCCCTTGTGTTGACCCTCCTTTTTATAGACTGGACACTGGTTCACGTCCATCTGGTAGGGTCTCCACGGCCTCCTTGATCAAGAGGACAGATGACCCACCACAATTACAGGACATTTTGAGAAATGCTCATAGTCCACTGGAACTAGTCGGCCTAGGAGGGCAAGAAGTGTTAGTTCCACTAGTCTGGTATTTTTAATTACTGTGTGTCACATAGATAAATCTTGTGCAAAGACCAGTTGTTCTCAGATAAACCTTACCTAGACATGTATTTCTTGATCTGCTATGTATAATCTGTCAGTAAGTTGTAGGAATAATATTGTTCCCTCTGGTTTTCAAAACTAGATGGGCATTGTTTATCTCTCGCATTGTCTCAACTTCCATCATGGTTTTCCCACTTATGGTGCCCCCTTTCCCCTGTTCCTCCCTTAATAATACCCTTTTCCTATTATCTTTCCTCTCTTGAGCTCATTCTTTCCCTTTATCCCTTAGGTTCCTTGTATACCCTTCCCTCCCCTCTCTCTTAAACTAACCCAATTTTTATCCATATCTCCCTTATTAAGGCCTCTTTTCTACTGTTACTTCTCTTTCAGGTTATTTCTTATCCTTTACCTCCCTGTTTACTTTCCATTATCCTGGTTCTTGTAGTTATGTCTGGTTGCATACTCACTTATCAGGATTTAGTTCTAGGATCCACATATGAAGAAGCTAAGAACTCAACCTATTGCAGAGATACTTGTACATCCATGTTTGTTGCTGCACTTTTCACAATAGCTAAGTGATGGAAGCAACCTAATTGTCCCTCAGTTGATGAGTGAACAATGAAAATGTGGTTCATTTATATGATGGAGTTTTATTCAGTAGTAAAGACAGATGAAATCATGAAATTTGCAGGTAAGTGGATGGAACTGGAAACTGTTATACTAAGTGACGTAAACAGACTCAGAAAAACAAGTGACATATGTTCTCTTTCATTTGTGAAT
>NW_008358774.1:5383707-5388667 GCF_000622305.1 Nannospalax galili | reverse complement strand
TTGAACCAGTTTGCAGCCCCACCAGCAGTGGATGAGTGTTCCCCACATCCTTTCCAAAATTTGGTATTATTTGTTCTCTTGATCTTAGTCAGTCTGACTTGGATAAGATGAAATCTTAAAGTGGTTTTAATTTGCATTTCCCTAATTATTAGTGATGTTGAACATCTTTTATGATGCTTCATAGCCATCTTTACTTCTTCTTTTGAGAACTCTCTGTTCAGCTCCTTAGCCCATCTTTTAATTGGGTTACTTCTTGTCTTGATTCTCTGTTTTTTGAGTTTTCACCCAATTTTTGATGCCCATATACTCTTGGGTGTGGGTCTACTCCTTGGAGCATGGTCAACCTACCAACAGTCACACCCTTAAAGAAATTGCTTCTCTTTCCCTCAGCAGCTATCAATTGCCAATAACTCCTCAGTTACAGATAGGGCTTCTTGCTTACATACCTTCTCCATGCTGGCATTTTGTCTGACTTGAACTCATGCAGGTCTTGTACATGCTGTGTCACAACCACTGTGAGTTTATGTTGATCCAACTGCCCCACTGTGTCTGGAAAACTTTGTTTCCTTTTCCATCATCCACTTCCTCTGGCTCTTACAGTCTTTCTGCTCCCTTAACCACAGTAATGACTGAGTCTTGGGAGGAGGGGATGTGATATAGCTGTCCCATTTAGGGTTGAGCATTCAACAGTCTCTCACTCTCTACACCTTGACCCATTGTGGGTCTCTGTGTATATCACCATCCACTGTAGAAAGAAGGCTTTCTATAGTTTTAATTAATCTGCAATGCCTTCTCTAAACTGTTTTAATTCTTATCTTCCTTTCTCCCACCCATTTTACAGTCTTACTAATTATAGGCCTTTCAAGATAGATGACTCTAGACTGATGCAAATGTCTATGCCATGTATTGTGTAGCTACTTCCTCCAAACTGAACTGTTTCTTCTTGCAGGGAGAAGAGAGGCTCCTAAGCCTCAAGAAGATAATACAACTTACTAGGATCAAGAAGTTCAAAATGCTACAGGATCTATAAAACACTCAAAGGTTATAAAAGAAGTAACAGCCAGGCGTGGTGACGCACACCTTTAATCCGAGCACTCGGGAGGCAGAGGCAGATGGATCTCTGTGAGTTCAAGGCCAGCCTGGTCTACATAGTGAGTTCCAGGACAGCTGGGGCTACAGGGAGACCCTGTCTCAAAAAGACTGAAAAAAAAAGAAGTAAAAATTGCTAGGGAAAAAAAGACTCACATTGTACAGAGAGCTCTAGGGATTCAGATTTCATGAGTTGTCTTCCATGCTGGGATGGACTTTCTGGTAATGCAGCTAGCTTGCTGCCTTGGAGTACCATGTTCTTGTATGTAACCCCTCATTCATGCTCATGTAAGTAACTCCAATAAACTCTTTTGTTCACTAAGCTAGACTTTGGTGGAATCCTTTTGTGAGTCTGTCATCAGAGCCCTATCAGGGGTGCATATATGTTTCTTCATATCTTCCCAGGAAGTTGGAAAGCACTATGCTCTCATGAGTCTACCTCACACCATGTATAAAAACCAATGTCTTGAGGCTGGAAAGATGGCTCAAAAGTTAAGAGCATGTCTTGTAGAAGACCCAAATTTGGTTTCCAGAACCTATATTGGTTGGCTCATAGCCAGCCATAACTCTGGGGATTTATTGCCTCTGGCCTCCACAGGCACTTGCACTCATGTGCATATACTCCCCCCAGACACATATACACATATACATGATTAAAAATAATAATCTTTTAAAATATTTTTATTGAGAGTTTCATACAAGGTATTTTGATCATATTCACCCAACCTCCTTACATCCCCCCACACTTTATGTTCTCTTTCATTTTTAAATAACCCATTGTCTCCAGTTTGTGCTGTCTATATACTTCTGGGCATGGGACCATCCACTGGAGTGGACCATCTGCTGGAGTGGACCTACACCCTTAAATAAAACTGACACTCCCTCACCCAGAAGCCATCAATTGTTCATAGCTCCTCAATTAGCGGTGGGGGCTCAGGAACCCCTTCCTATTCCATGCTGGAAGGTTGACTGTCTTGATCTTGTGCAGGTCTTGTTTAGGCAACCACAGCTGCTGTGAGTTCATAGGTACAGCAGTCCTGTCATGTGCAGAAGACACTATTTTGTGCCAGTCCTCCCTGACCCCTGGCTCTTACAATCCATCCAATCCTTCTTCCACTAAGGTCCCTGAGCCTTGAGGAGAGGATGTGATATAAATGTCTCCTCTGTTGCTCAGCACTCCATGGACATTATCTGCACTTGATCAGTTGTGAGTTTCTGTATTACAAGAGATTTCTCTGATGAGTTCTGAGAGTGGCTCTGATCTATAGATAAATATGAATTTAGAGGGCAGTTTGATACTATGTACATTTAGTTGAATAATAGTAGTAGGTTGACCCCTGGGGCCTGTAGTTTCTCCAACCACTGTTTCTTGGCCATATTCACAGTACCAGGCATGTTTCTTCCTGTAGCTTTAAATCCACTCAGAAAGTGGTTGAAGAACAGCTGCCTTGATGGATTAATGATTACTCTTTAGAAGCTGTTTGAAGAGGGAGGCAGATTGTTGTTGCCCCCTTTCCTCTACCATTTCTATAAGGGACATTGTGTAGTTGAGTCTTAGCTGTAGTCATCTCAGCCCAGAATGAAAGGTCTGCCTTCACTCAAGAAGATAGGGTAGGCTGGTCAGCAAGAGAGCCAAACACTGATTCTGTTGTACCAGAGAGCCCTTGGTGTGGTCTACTGGAGGGAAAGGAAACCAAATACCTGCTTCTGCTCCAGCTTGAGGCCTGGTAGCAGGGTGGGCTTTACTGGACTTCAGGTAGGACTTGCAGGTCTATGCTTCAGCATCATTATAACAGCCAGGCCTCTGGGCTTCTGTGCCTTTTCATTTGAATCTCTAGCATTTATGAGCTGAATAATTAGACTTACCTCTCTGCATCACAATGCTCTCATTTATGAAACAGAGAAACTGTCTACAGCACATTAATTCAATAAGGATTAAATAAGGCAATATATGTAGCATTGTGCTGCATACATATGGCACGTGCTTGGCATACAATAGCTTCAATAAGAGACCTTCAATTCCTGCTTCAATGGGCTTCAACATCTTGCTTCTCAACAAATTCACTTTTTTAGTAATTTTCAAAAAAGAAAATATCATAGAAATTCAACAAGCATATTATTGGCTAATGAGGCATAATGAATATTCCTTCCAAAGCATATTGGCGTTTTAATAAGGACAAATAAAAAATTATACTGTGCTGGCCCTCTTTGCAGCAGAACCAAGCCAAGAGAGATCATTTGGAGACTAAGGAGAAACCACGCAGGAGTTCTTGTTTTAATAGCATTTTTTTAAAAATCAACGTTTTGATGTAAATCTCCTAACATTAAAATTGTCAATGTTTCAGGAACATATGGGACATCAAAATCATGGTCAATGGGTTAGCATGAGTTAGCTTTCAGACGTCTTTTTAGAGGAGAAACGTACTGTGTGCTTGTTGAAGGAAGCAGGGTTCAGTGTCTGTAGCCTAGATATTTAAGGATTGAAGAAAGGCCAGGAAGACAGAGAATGTGAAAAATGTGAAATAAAAGCTTCATGTAGCTTATACTTCTACTTAAGATGATAAGGATAAAATGTCTGGCAAGAGTAAGTACATTTTAAGTAATGATTAGTGTTAGTGTAGTGTGCATTAGTTTAGTATCCCTTATTTTGCATTTTTCTACTAAAAGCCACATTCCCAACCTTCTTAATCATCATCATGATCCCATACTTATGGTAGTTCCCACAGGAGGTCACATATCTCCTTCCTATTGAACTACTGCTCTACAAATCCTAGGATTTTCCTGGCATTTCACTGTTTACAGTTCTGTTGTCTGATTTGTGGTCAACTCTATTGTGTATGGTAATAGACGACAACAACAATGTGCAGTGTCTATAATGACTAGCAATTCCGTGGTCAGTAAAAGGAAATTACATAACATCAGCTGCCAGCATGCTGTTAAGGGGCAAGCCTTCATGTTTCCCCAGCTTGCTCCCTGCCCCACACTTGCCACTAATAATACACTTTACAAATAGGTTGGGGGTAAATGGACCCTGGAGTCTTATTCTCTGTACCCCCAAACCATACCTAACCATTCAACTTGGTTATTTCCACTCAGTGCTGGGTAAGTTTGGTGTATTTAACTCCCACACAACTTTGCTCTTTTAGTACTGTGTGTATTTAGCACTATCAGGCTAGGTACTTTCATTACTGCTTTAGTTAGATAAAACATCCTTTAAAAGGGTAGTTTGATGTAAGACACAGTCATCTTGAACTCCTCCATCATATGTGTTCTCTTAGTCCTTTTCGGTGGTGGTGGGGTATTGTTTTGTTTTTACTGTTTTGAACATTTGCTGTTTAAATAGACAGCAATGGCAGCAATGGTTACTATTCTCAGATTTCCTTTCAGCTTTTCCCTCATATCTGCTTCTCTTTCACAAGTAACTGACTTTCAAATCAAATCGCTGCTTGTCTTCCCTGTGGAGGAGTGTCTCTTTCAGGGAGGGAGGCCCAGCTCAGTGAGCCAGTGCTGGCCTCCAGCTTGCCCTGACCCACGTCTGGCTTGCGCTTGGCTTCCCATGATTATAGCTCTTGCTGGCAGTGCAGAGGCCCCATGGGACTGGGGGTAGCAGGGAGCAGAAAAGGAATTTTGAATTACAGGGGGAAATGATACTTAAAAAAGGCAACAGTTCGCTGATGTCTATTTTTTCTGACTGTAAGATATTTTCAAACAGTGCATTTTTTCTTTCAATCAAGTATGTTTGGTTATACTTCTTAAGGAAATTAATTCAATTATAGAATGTGCTTGGTGATCAAATAATGTAAGGCCATGCTACTGAAAAAAAATATTATACATGTGCAGCCTTCTTCACAGAATATGAGAAAGACTGGAT
>NW_008358774.1:5378236-5383531 GCF_000622305.1 Nannospalax galili | reverse complement strand
AAAAACAGTGGATGGCAACTGAGGACCAACTCCAGAGCTTATCTTCTTACCTCCTCATGTGTACAACACATGTACATGACCACACCCAAGAATGTGCACACACACACACACACACACATTTTTGCTCATACTAATTGGACATTTGAACTGTACAACACATGTACATGACCACACCCAAGAATGTGCACACACACACACACATTTTTGCTCATACTAATTGGACATTTGAACACATTTTATGTGTCCCTCAGGCGGTAAATCCCTGTGCATTTGATTCAAATGTTTTAGATACCTTTGAGAGCTTATAATGATTAAATAATCATGTCCATTATTTTTATGACTACTGATTGCTTAAAAATGGCTAATATTTTTAATGGCCAGTGTTTTACATGGTGCTAAAGGTGTTTGATTTAATATTTCAAATAACAACAACAAAGCCCTTTAAAACAGACGTTCTCTGATTTCTGTTCCTCAAAGTTAATTCCTTGTCACCGTCTTTCTCAGATATGAAGTTTTACCAGCAGTGATTCACTTCCTCATGTGTTTCTTACCCTACCGGGCTGGATCCAGTAAAATCACACCCTGAGATGAAGCCTGGCTCTTGGCAGCTAGGAAATCATTCAGGAATGTGGACTTATAAGTAAGCAATTACAGTGGACTCTGGCATCCATCAGGCACGTGGCACTCACATTGAGCAGCAGGTGAGATATTTTCCATTACTCTGCCTCCACCTTGCCCCCAGATAGCATCTCTTAAAATACATGTATTTTTTTCTACCATGCATGTATACATATGTGCTTGTTCTAAATGGTCCTGATCCCCCATTCCCCAGCTTCTGCCAAGAGAATCAAATTCTGTTGAGTCTAGAAAGAGGAGTGTTTGAAAGGTAGTCACCTCATTTCCCAGAAAAGTTCACACAGGCATAAGTTAGAAAAGTTATTTTCCTGACTAGCCTCTGTTTCTGCTTTCTCTCCTTCATGTACCGACTTATACATTTTTCTTTTTAAAAAAATATTTTATTATTTTTATTTTATGTGTATGAGTGTATTGCCTGCGTGTGTATAAGTGCACCCATGTCATGTATTGCCAGTGAGGTCAGAAGAGGCCATATGGATGCTGGGAATCGAATCTGAGTCCTCTGCAAGATCAGTTAGTGCTCTTAACTGCTGAGCCATCTCCCCAGCCCCCAATTTATGCATTTTTCAAAGGGATTTGTGAACTGCTTTAAACCAAATTGCTTGGTCCTGTCCACCAAATCTACAGCCAGCCTTAGACATTACCAATATCAACAATCATCAAATGGAAACTTCCAGATCTATTCAGTAATCACAAATTCTTTTCTTAGTCATTTAACATGATTTTAGAGAAGGGAAGATGCCATATCATAAATTAGCCATCCCTTAGACCAGCAGTTGCTAACACTATATTGTGAGATGAAGTGGAACTTACCTGCAATAACAGACAAGGACAATTTCATATCCATGGAGTGTCTTCTTTTGCAAGAGTCCCGGGCTTGCTGCTGCTCTCATTCTGTTCTGTGGCTTCTTTGCAAGAGACTTCATCATACCCCTCAGGCTGCAGTTGAGTTTCCACAACACTGCTCCTAGAACATGGGGAGTAATTACAACTGTTCTTACTGTGAACCGCCTCATTGCTGTCATCTATGTAAAGGAAGCACTGAGAACAGGGTTTTGCATGAGATTTGTAGTCTCTAAATGTTAATGACCATAATTAATCTTCAAAAGCTCCCTGAGGCAACATCTTGGCATATCATAGATATCACCCAGAGCCTATTTAACTTATTAACCAACATGCTAGTAGATACTCAGAAACTATTTTGGAGTTGACTTCATATTGAAGTGTATGCTGTAGTAGTACATATTAACTAAAAATAATTGACAAAACTGTTATTGACAGAGAAGACTCTGCCCCACTTCAGTGTGTAATCATATTAGAAAGGATAATATAATTTTAAGATTGGCTTGGTAACTCTTAAGAGTTGGTGGGAAAAAATTAAATGTGTAATCTTATTATTAAATCTCTCCTTTGATTCTGGGCAATTTGTATTCCCTCATCCTGCAACTTTTATCCAGCCAGACCCATCTACACATTTGACTAGCTCATGTAGGCCTCAGTTCAAGTAGTTTCTCTTTAATCCCTCAAATCTGGGTATTACAGAACTCCCTGAGTCTCCCACATCACTCTGTTCCTACCCTACCTCTAAATGTATTTGTCACTCTGAGTTATGATCCTATTTGTCTGTCTCATTTGTCATCTGTAAATCTGAACTGTTTGGTGTTGGAGCTCAGATACCTAGTAAAGGGCCTAGAGCACAGGCCAGGAGATCGATCAGTAAATTAATGTAAAAGCAAACCCTGGACACTTACATATCATTTACGGCAGTTAGAATTCTCATGACCTTATTCTAACAAACTGGTTCCATATTGCCTGCTCTACTAGGGCTCTTGCCCTTTGGTGACAACTCCCATTTTCAGCATCTGTTCTGTCCTGTGAACTTCTCTCTTCTGGAACTGTCAGAGGATTCTGGCTCAGAGGCAGCCCTCTAGATATTTCCAGTCTTCACAGTTTTAAGATGGTCCCTGACCTTGTTCTGTCCTCTTCACCCAAAGCCTGAGAGCCCCTTAAGACAGAGGACCAAACACTATATGCCCTTGTGAGTGTTTTTAGTCTAGCATTCTAACCTCTTTGAGATCATAAAAACACATTTTTTCTTTGATTCATTTTATCTAAATGTCTTGGATAGTTCCATAAATGGAATTGTTGATAATAACTATGAACATGTTTTCTTTTAAACTATCTTGCTGGTAAGTATTTGGTGACTGTAGAAAGAGACGTTTCTGCATATTGGCAGTGGGTGTTAAGACCTGAAGGTTAAACAGATGAGGCTGACTTTGAATGACCTTACTGAGACAACATTGTTATGGAAAAGGTCTCACATTTTGAAAGGTCTTCTATTAGATAAGGCCCCAAAAAGGCTTTCATCAACCAGGGCTTGCTTTTGGAAGGACACAGGCTTATATTTCCATATTGTCAATAACATTTCTAACTTTTCCAAATATATTTATCTGTATCTCAGTCTTGTAAGGTAGGTGAAGAGAAAGGACAATTTATTATTGGATCAGGCAGTGAAACTATTTGGTATCTGGACAGAACAAAAATTCCTTTTGAAGGAGGACCTCTGTATGCCATGTCACTTCCTTACTACTTGCCCAAATTGCCTTTAATGATTACTCTTTGTTGACATCAAGGTGAGTTCGCAGTGAGGAGATTCAAGACCCTGAACACACAGAGAGTCAACAGAACACAGTGAGCCCTAGATCTGAAAGAACGTCTTGAAGAATTCAGAGTGACAGGATTACTGCTTCTTCCAGGAGGGCTGCTAAGAGTGCCATGATCAAGTTCTCCTGGAACTCCTCTAGATGCATAGGGCACAGCACTAGGCATTTACAGAGAGAGAGAGAGAGAGAGAGAGAGAGAGAGAGAGAGAGAGAGAGTTGAATAAATGAATTAATGAGAAGTTTCATTATGTTTAGTCTCACATACAGCTCATTTCTGAGTCAGACCTGGAGAAGAGGCCAAAATTCAACCAACCATCTGCAACCTCATACTGTTCAGGGACTCAAAACACTTCCTGGAGTTTGAGGGACAGTGATAGGCATGACCATCAGTCTCCCCCTGTGCCTACATTAGCCACCTCAAGGCCAGTTTGTAATTCACATGACGATAATCCACAATTTGAAGCAGGCAATGGAGAACTCTGCAGCTGAAGCCCTTGGTACCAATGGATGTGAGGCAAAGGTACAAGGGCCTTGCCCTTGAAATGGACCCAAGACACAACTGAGTTTACAGTGAGGCTATTTGAAGACCTGTCCTGGGCTGTGTTGAACTTTTCTTACAGTGAGAGGAAGTACCTTTGACTGGAGGTTAGGATTCTTCTCTCTGGCAAATAGGCCAGTATCGTAGGGTCACACCATTTTACAGATCTGATTTCTCTTAAGGAAAGACCAATCTCATTGGTAGTCAAAAAGATAGTCCCTGCCAGGTCTTAAAGGTTCTAGGAGGCAATTTTGCTGAGGACAAGAAAAAAACATGGAAGAACTAGACTTATGGCTCCTGCTTCATCCTTAATGTGGAATTTCTCCACCCACGATAAGAACTAAAATGCCGACATAGCATAGATGAATTGCTAGGTTGACTCGTCTGATATGGAATGCAGTAATGTTCTTCTGGTTTTTGTGTCTGGGCTTCCAGTTCAAGGAATGATGGTACTCTCTAAGATTCAACGGAGGTAGAGAAGGTAAGAATGCAAAATTATGGGGAGGGAAGGAGGGAGAGACAAGGGCTGGGGAGGCAGGGAGGGTAATCAGCAACTATAATGTCACAGGGGAGTTAGCGGGAGCTAGACCACAGAACACATTGAGAATCAGGATCTCTGTCTGGTTCACAGCTGTTACTTTTAGGAGGAAGTCAGAAGTAGGCAGTGGGATGTGTAGCAGGTTGAAGTAGCCAGATCAGTCAAGAACAGAAATACATGCTGAAATGCCAATGCAAAATGAAATGCTCTCATTCGTATTGAATGTGAGCCTTGCAGAGAGTATAAGGGGGTCAGGACAAAGGAGAGGATGCTGAAAGCCTGTGATCACTGAGAATGAGACCAAGTCTTTTGCTGTGATACAATAGATTTAAAACACAGCTCAACTTTCAAGATTGGCTAGTAATGACTCTAGAAACACAGGGTCTGTGAATCAGGTCATATTAAGAGCTGAAGGAAGAACCTATTCAAAGTCTGAAGTAATTTAAAAAACAAATTTTTTGAGGCAGGGCCCTCTATATATCAGGCTGGTCTCGAACTTTCTATTTTGCTAAGGATAACCTTGAACTCCTGATCTTTCTGACTGTACTTTCCAAGTGCTGGGATTACAGGCGTGTACCACCACTTCTTGTTTTACGTGGTGCTGAGGATTGAACCTATGGCTTCCTGCATGCTAAGAAGCATTCTGCCACGTGAGCTACATCTCCAACCCTGAAGTAATACAATTTTACAAAGAAAGTGCATAGTATACATGCATTTCACAAAGTATATTTTATAAAAAAAAAAGCATGGCATGTGTGTGATTCTTTGAAGACTTTTATATTTGCAACTACCGCTTGACTTTCCTCCCCACCTCAAATTATCTGGCAATATTTGACCCTGTAAAACTTGAAAAGAAATAGGTATGTTGGTTTGTGTCTAACTTCCTGGAGTCTTTTCCAAGCCCCCTCCTCTCTCTCTCT
>NW_008358774.1:5351183-5378225 GCF_000622305.1 Nannospalax galili | reverse complement strand
TCTCTCTCTCTCTCTCTCTCTCTCTCTCTCTCTCTCTCTCTCTCAACTCCTACTAGAATTATTTTATTAAATTTGATGGATTTCACTTCTTGGAAGTTGAATGTTACTAGTTTGTTCATTGCTCTTCTGGGAAATGTGTCTACCTGTCAAAGATGAAAACACTGTCAGTTCCGTCATGTTGCTAAAAGACTCAGAAGGGAAAATGATTTTATAATTGATGAAAGGTTAGAACCACTTCCTAAACGTTCCCTCTGGGCTTCAAATGAGATCTCAGAACATGTCCATTGACCACATTGTTCTAATTAGACCATATTAACATTAATTCCAGTTACGATTGTGGATATTCACACAAATGAGTCATCAAAAAACGGTGGTTTCCATATAAATGTTGTTGTCACCATTTCAGTGATAAATGGATAGGCAGAAATGTGTATGAAAATAAAACACTAATTCTATCTCAAGCATTCGACATCAGTCCTTTTTCCCAGAAACTCTTTAAAGGACTCTCAGGTCAGCCTTTCCACTGCTCTGCCCTTTCCTCCATGGCACATTTTTCTTTTGAATCGCATCTAGTGTTAATACCAGGAGCCACCGTGTCAAAGGCCCCAACCTTCCTGTGCCCTTGAAGTAAGTACTCAGAATGTCTTTCAATGTTTTGAATTTGGAAGCAAATAGAGCACAAGGAAGAGGTTTGCTCATTTCAGAAGTTGTAGGATATAAGACTTACAAGGTATCAGCAACCACGGTTCCTCCCATGTGTGGAGAGCAGAACAGAAACAGGGCACAGAGGGGAGGGAGTCTTTTTAGAATTCAAGCTCCCTGAGGTACATGAACCAATAAATGTTCATTTTTCCAAGCACATATCACTTGGTGTTTTGGTCATTTAAACCCAAAAGTCCCACTCAGGGTATTTGGCAAAGTCCTAGGTATTCATATGGAGGGAAATATTAGAGAAGATTATTTCAAGGAGCAATAATTAGACATATTGCTCCATAATGGAACCCATCTATGCCATGATATATAGTCAAAGTGTATACCATTGACCATAACCGACTTTATACTGCATAAACAGTGAAAAGTACCACTGGTAACTTTAAAATACTGCAAATTCTTTGACATTCACCATCTTCTACTCATAAGCTAAGATCCAAATCCCTATCCCTTTGAATATGGACTTAGTGGCTTGCTTTTAACACATAAAATACTGCAGAAGTAATATTATCTAACTTCTAAGATCAAGTCTGAAAACAAGTAGTTTCACCTCACCTTCTCTCTTGTGGGTCACTAAGACACATTCATACTCTTACATGGTGAGAAACTGAGACCTCATGTCAACAACTAGTTCCAAGTTAGGAGCCGTGTGTGAGCATGAGTTCCACAGTTCCAATTCAATCTCACAGTGACCATAGTTCTGCTAAGTATCTTAACTAGAATCCTATTTGTGACCCTTAGAAATAATATTTATTTTATGTCACTATGCATATGTGTGTATAAAAAATTGCTGCATTATACTAGATAACTAATAAGTCTAAGATTTTTAAAAATTATTCTGTAGAGGTTAGGCTAATCAATTCATTTCAGTAGTGATTGTGGGGATATCCTATAATAAGCACCACAGTCATGGAAATAACTGTCATGATTTAGAAGTTTGACTCTGAATCTAAGATTCCAGGTAGAAAACAAGAGCAGGGATGAATAGAACCATACGGGATTAAAACAGTAAAACAGACCAGGAAAACAGAGTTAAAAATTCAGAGGTTGGGAGTCAAACACATGCATATTTTGGCTTCTCTAGTTTCTGTTTGAACTTATTACCTGCCATTAAAAAAATACCTTATTCTGAGATAATTTCAGACTTATAATAATGTAACCAAAACTACCAGACAGAGGACTTCCCACACACTCTTCAACCAGCTTTCTCAAATAGTCACAGTTCGTATTGAGGCTGGAAAATGGCTAATTCAGTAAAGTATTTATGTCAAAACTCTGGATAAAACACAACACACACACACACACACACACACACACTGAAACAACTACAACAAAAAAATGCAAGAATCTTAATATCAGGTCTACGAATAATTTTTCCCATTAAGGATCAGAATCTCAGTGTGAGGTTTCTCAATCTTAGCTTTTCAATATTTTAGCAAAGAATTTCCAAAGCGAATGGTCTCCCTCCACCATGCCCACATCAAGAAGAGTCAAGAATTTGACCATGAATTTCTCATAAAAAAATCATAATTTAAGCTATATCTCTCTTTGAGAGCTGAGGGAACGGCTCAGTCAGAAAGTATCTACTACGTAGGCATGAAGACCTGAGTTTGGATCTCCAGCACCCATGTAACAAGTCCAGTGTGGCACATGCATCCGGAAGCCCAGTGCTGGGGCAGGCAGGAGCAGGGAGATCCCAGGAGCTCACCAGTCAGCCTAGCCAGATGGATTGGACTTCAGGTTCAGTGAGAGACCTTGAGTCAAAAGATAAAGGTAGAGCACCAAGGAACATCCAACACTGACCTCTGCCCTCCACATGCACACACACTCATACCCAAAAGTTTTCATATGTCACACACACACACACACACACACACACACACACACACACAGAGAGAGAGAGAGAGAGAGAGAGAGAGAATTTATCCTTTTAAAGAAAATATGTAAAATAATCCCTTTTTTTCTTTTGTCTCATGGCATGAAAGACTTTGTTTTTAGAACATGAACTTAACAATTCAGAACAAGGAAATTTTCAAAGCAAATAAGTCAGTGTCATGTATGTGCTAGTGGTTTTCTTGTCTGTTCGACTTGTATGTAAGCTCATGGAGAGAAAAGACTGCATAAACGTCATGTCTGTCTGAAACAGTGCTTGGAAAATAATAGAGATGTTAACTGACTTAAGTGTGATATAAAAGTCTCCTTTAAGTATAACATTTCTCAGGAATTGACCCAAAAGTTGAATATATATTCTCCAAGATACCTAGCTTAAAAAGAGAAAATTCACTAAACCATCATCTTTTGAATGCTCAGAAGACCCACTTGTCAAATAGATGAATTGATCTTTCCTCTCTATGTCTAGGGTAACAGCTCCCTGTAACCACTTTCTTTCAAGGCCTCATGTCTGAGCTGAGGATGCTGTAGCCTTTGGAGAAAGCCTTCACTCCAGGTCCAAAGGAGAAAATGGCTGATCCAGTTGCCCATCTGGCTGCATGGAAGGCAAGCCAGCAATTCTCTTTTTCCAACTATAAACCTTCTTAATGCTCACTACTGAATATAAATAAAAGGGAGACAACAGAAATACAAACACAGAGAGAACTGATAAGGCCCAAGAACTTGTACATAGCACTTGCAGCCACAGCCAAAGTGCTTTATTTTCCTAATTTGTCATTGAGAAGGAGCTTCCTGCCCTTCCCTGAGCCTGTCATACTTCACTGCCTCATGTTGGGCTTCTATTTTTGTTCCCATATGGGCTTCTACAGCATGAGTGCTTTCCTGCAGCACCTTTTTCTTATTGGACAGAATAGCAGGCATATCTGCATTAAAAAAAATCATTCCATAAAGCTTTGGATTGGGCTGGGGAGATGACTCAGGGGGTATGGAAGCTTGCTGTGAAAACATGAGGGCCTGATTTCAAATCCCCAGAGCTCATGTAAGAAAACAAGCATTGCTGCATGTCCTTGGAACCTCTTCCTTGCACAGGAGAGAAGGGTGGATCTCAAGAACTCATTGGCCAGTCTAGCCAAATGGTGGGCTTCTGGAACAGCGAGGGATCCTGTCACGAGGTGATAAGTTTGACAGTAGTAGAAGAAGACAACTGATCACCATTCTAGCCTCCACATGTGTAAGCATGGACACGTGCATAGGTGCATGAATCTACACCCTCATATGCGTGCAACACACACACACACACACGCACACATGTGCATTGCTGAATTAGTAAATGAATAGCTAATTTGGCTAATTTTTTCCTGATGTGACTGATGGATGGATGCATGCCATAAAAACATTGCCAAAGTAACAGGGTTAACAAGGGAGGCAGCTAGGGGGGATTGACGTGATTGGGAGGGAGGGAAAGGAAAGGCACAGGACAATCATTGACATTGTAAACGTAAAACATTCTCTGCAGAGTTTGTCTTTCCCACATAGTAATTATGTGTCATGGTGTGTACATACTCTATAGCTTATTTCTCAAAACGTATTTGTGGCTACATTTTTGCCAATGTTATTTTCATAAGACATGTGCCACAAAAACGACCAGGAGCAGCCAGAAGCAAAACCCACCAAGTCCTGGTTCATATTTATCCTCTCTTTGCTAACGTATGCAAGACTTCAGAAAACTGAACTCAGACTTTTCCTGTGTAAAACAGAATGATCTTGTAAATTTTTCAGCTGGCCTACAAACAATTTACCTCCATTCTATGGTGTTAAAAGCTAAGCAAAGTGTTCTATTTTGTCTTTGTGTGGTTACCACTTTTTGGCACACAGAAAGGATATTTTTGACTCTGCTGACATGAGTTACAGGGCCCGGTTAAGAAAACCTTCTGAGTGAAAACAAACAAAAAGTCACCAGAACAAATTAGGGATGGAGGAAGTTGGAAGCCATGTGAGGGTTGTGAAACCATCAGAACACCAGGATTTAGGATGCTTCTTGAAAGTTCTGTAGAATTTCTGGGAACACTTTGGGAAGTGTTTTGTTTCCATGAAAAGGTTGTTGTGTGTCTCACATCACAAAGAAGCACACGGAGACGAGATTGTAAAACAAACATGAAATCTAAAAGCAAAAATCTACCTTGCATTTTCACAGCGCCATCAAAATATGCAAAATGTTCTTGTCCTTATCTATTTTAGAACATTGAAAATAATTCGAAGTGAAAAATAAATTTTGCATACATCTGTGAGTAATTGTGTCTGGTTATTTTTGCAAGACCATGCTATTGTGCCAAAGCTCACCTGATACACTTGTTCATTCATTCAGCAAGTCTGTGCAGAATTCTCGTTCAGTGGCAAAATGCTGAATTCTTGTTGACTATACAGAGTTAAAGAAGAGAGGCATGGTTAACCTAAGAAAGAGGCAGACTCAAATCTCTGTTAAGCAACCATCACGTAGAAGCGTAGCAAAGCTGACATAGTTCTCATCTATGTACTAGGACAAAACTGAAAGAGCCAGAAGAATGCATTTCAGTTTATCAGTCAGGTAACCTGGAGATTAGCCGTTTAGGGTATGAAGGAAAACTCAGAGAAGATTAGAAAGATTGTGAAGTTATTGCTTCTGACTGAAACAGTTATAGATGGGAAAGAACATAGATCTTACCCTTCTAGGTTAGCTGTATTTAGATGCTTGCCAGGTAAAACTTTAGAGAAGGACAAAGGGAAAGGCTTGCAGCTATCAGGTTCCATGAACCACAGGTTTCAGCAGATCTAAGAAGTCTCAGCCAGGCCAGGCCAGAATGTCCTTAGACAATCAGGTGCAGCTTTTGGTATAGTTATCCCAAGGGGAACCTTCTGGAACAAGCCCATCTCGGCCACGGTAGAGAATGACCTTGGCTGTTCATCTCTCCTTTCCTTTCTGTAGGAAGCAAGAGCTATAACACAGTGGGTAAGACACAGGCTTCCTGGTCAGCCATGTCTGAGTTTGGGACCTATTTTGAAACATATGATCCAGCTGTATGATTTGTATGAGCTGCATAGCCCCTCTTTGTCTCTGACTCCTGCTTCCTGCATTGGCTGGGTGATTCTTAACAAATACAATGAGCTTCTGCAAAGCGTTGAGCTCAGAGCCCAGCAAAAGGCAAGAGTTCAAATCATATTTACTAATATCTCTCTGTAGGACCTCAAAACCAGTTCTTATGAATGAAAATGAAGCAGTGAGCATCACAGTTTAGAAATCCCTCCCTCACTAGCTAGCTCGATTTACAAAGTCTCTTAACATTACAGCTGTCTGTTCACGGTTTGGAAGATACATGCCACTGATATTTTTACATTTCCACATTCCATAAAGGTGATCTACCAAGAACAGCGGCTGCGGGGGTGGGGGAGTGGCGAAAAGAAGTTTGATGCTCTTTTGTTTATTTCAGAAAAAGACAATATCTGAGAACTGTTGCAAGGAAAAACAGGCATTTTTGAAAGTGTGAACTGGATTGTGAAAGGGAAAAACAGCACGTAAAAAGTACATTAATTATTTTTTAAATGCTTTTAAATTAAATTCAAAGACACAAGCTAATTTGTACAGTGTTTTTGCCACTGCAGGACTGACAAAACTTATCTTCTATCATCCAGAACCCCGCACTGCAGCTGTGCGAGTGAGGTTCAGGGCCTCCCATTTATTGGACTCTGCCATTTCAACAAGATCTCCTGTTCTGAAAACAAACTTACATAAATAGCAGATCAAATATCTTCTCATGTAAAATATGTTCTTATTCTGATGCTGAAGATGTTCTGAAGCTCCAGGTCCCCCATCCTCCTGCCCTCAGACTTCCACATAGAAAGCTCAGGTCCAACCCAAAGTTCCTTGGTGATGACCCTGTGCTGCTCTCTCAAGCTGCTGCTGACGCTGTTCATCTCCTACAGCCCAGGGTACTAAGGACTCCTCTCTGAAGCCCCATTCATAGCCCAACCTCTTGAAGTTCCTGCCAAGTCCTTGAGATTGCTCCCTGCCCAACAAGAGTGCTGATCCCTTGAAGCTCCCCTGGGCTTAAGGGAGGGAAGCTTCCTAACACAGCAGCTCGGTGCTTCTCCTTACCTGGCTGACATTAAAGGCACATTCCTCTCCAGCTCTGCCAGTGACATCTTGCCCACAGAGGAAGGAAAGAGATAAGCTGTGTTGAGAAATAGAATTGGAACACATTATCATCAAAGAAACAAGGGACATGCATACCTGGGAATCACCCAGTTTCTAGGTTTGTGAGGACACACTGATTGTTTTTAAACAAAGAATATGCTCTTTGTGGGAGAACCCATCTGCACCTGGAACCTTCTGAGTCTCAAGTTATCTGAGTCACTTAAAGCTTCAGTGAAAATATTCATTTAATTCCCCTGAATAAACTTGTTTGCTTTATTGTAGCACTTAAGTTTTCATTAGAAAAAAAAATGAGAGGAAGAGACTCTGTCTTTAGTCAGCTTCCTAATTACACTAATTTTGTTTGATTGATATATTAGGCTTTGGAGGAAAGGGAAAAGAAGGGAAGGGAGGCCACAATACAGTCCCTTATTCTCAGTCCCAGACAGCACAGGAAATCCTCAATTAAATTGTACCACTGCCCTCAGCACTCCATAAACTACATGCATTATATTTAATATCTTTAGACTCATTTATAATAACGGTTTTATGTGACATGGTGAAGTTAACTCATTCTTTCTAGACTTTCCACCTTCATTATTGTAGAATAATGTATCCTTCTTGTGAAAAATTAAAATTTAGAAGAATGGATGCTGAAAAATTAAAATTTCTTTCTACCTCCCTCGTGTGTGTGTGTGTGTCTGTATTTGTGTGAGTGTGTGTGTGTGTGTGTGTGTGTGTGTACTTGTATATGTGGGTACACATGGAGACCAGAGAATCTAAATGTCATTTCAGTTTTCAAGTGCTGTTGCTAAAACTTCTTCCTTCTTTGGGGGAGTTGTAAAACAGTAAGCATCATCCATTCCCTTCCTCCCCAGGTCCCAACAACAAATCATACAATTCTACTGAAGTTCACCCTGGAGAACCATTGAGTTTATTGGGCTAACTTACAGAGTATGGGTGAAAGGTTACTTACAGGAACGTGGGTGTTTTCCCCTAAGACCACATAAAAACATCATCACCCAGTATGCATGAAGGCTTGCCCATAGCCACACAAATGGAGTCCCTCCCTTGGTCTTCTCCAGCCCATATACTCCAGCTCTTCTCCAAGGCTACATGCAATCAGGGCCAAATTGCCCAGGATGGGTCTCGAAGGGCATGAACAGTTAATAACACTAGATGTAATGATCATTGGCTAGTAGGCACAGCTAAGCTCAGGAAGATGATGTCTCTCTGACTCTGCAGACAAACCCGTAAGACAGGTGTTAGTCATTTTTTTTTTTTCTATTTTGAGACAAAGTCTTTTACTGGCCTAGAACTCACCAAGTAGTTTAGACTGACTGGAGGTGAGCCCAGGTGATCTGTCTCTCCCCACCTCCCCAGCACTGGGCCTAAAAGCATATGGGATACTGCAATTAGCTTTTTTACATGGGTCATGGGGAGTAAACTTAAGTTCCTGTTGTTACAAAGCAAGCACTTTACCCACTGAGCTCTCTCCCCAGCCCTTCCTTAGGTTTTCTTTAAAAACTATTCCTGTAACCGTTTCCTCAGTTTGGAAAGAGGCAACAGGATATAGCTTGGGAACTATGCATTTCCTATGATGCTAGGACTCTTGCTTGACAGGTCTGAGAGGGACAGAAGACTCCCCAAACTCAGAAGGAAACACAAATGTACCAATAGAGCATTTTAGACAAAAAAAGTCTGCCATGGCCATAACTCTTCTCTGTGCTTTCTTTTCGGATGCTAGGTCTGACTTAGAACAATGCCTTCATTGTGTGTGTCCTTAAAGGTCCGTAGGACCCTGACAATTAGAAACTTGGCATATTGCCTACTGAACTGGGGGCCAGTACAGGTCTGGAACTGATTTTTCTTCTTCTTTCTTTGGTTCTCAAACCTGGACTAGGAGTGATTTCTTCCAGGAGGGCCTTTCTTTCCCCCTAATACATGGCTGAGTAGCCTGTGACCTAGAACTTAGATGGATCACAGTTGTGGGCGTATGTTTACTTTGCAGTGTGTTTTCCCATGTTCACCTCCAGGAGCTGTTCAGCCTCCTGCGAAGGGTTGAACCAAGTCATCTGGCTCCTCCGTCCTCTACCCTGACCTGAAAGAAAGAAAGCAGTTCAGAAACAGGGCAACAATCTTCCCAGAAGTAACATTTATTTTGCTAATTGTTAATATCTTACAATGAGAGAGAAATTTGGGGGGACTGTGATCTCTGACAGCATACTCCTTTCATGGATTATCAAACTGTGCTCAGAGATTGTGTCCATTCTTGATTTCCAGCATTCCCAGGACTAGTCTATGAGAAGATCTGAAAGATTAAAGGTTATCCTAAAGGTCCTGATTATCCCTCAAGTCTGAGGAAGAAAGAATCTGACAAACAGCAGCAGCCATGTACTTCTGATTAGGAGAGACTTTTATGTGACTGGCAAACTTTTTTTTTTAGTTTAACAATAGCCGCTATGTTTCTAAAGATATTACTTTAATATTTAAAGCTAATTTATAGTGCTGTGAAAAAATTACCCTTAATATCACAACATGATTTTTGACTACTACAAAAGACAATTGAAGCTCTTCAATCATCTTTTGCAGTTTTTTTTTATACACAGAATGTTGTGTGTTATCTCAATCCATTCATGCTACTATATTAAAATAACCAAGGTAGGATAATTTACAAAGAGAAGAAACTTATCTTCTTATAGTTCCTGAAGCTGGCGAGGTCAAGATCAAGACACTGGATGATTTGTTCTGGAGAGGGCTGCTCTCTCCTTCCAAAGGTCATTACCTTGAATAATAAAACGTAGGACAATGTGCCCAAACATGGAGTAAAGCTTCTCTTACAAGGGCTTTCATCCAGGTGAGGAGGAAGTCCTCACAGTCTACATACATTTTAAAGACCCACCTACTAATACTATCACACTGGCAACAGCTGAACCTTGAAGAGGAAGCTTTCAAACCACAGTTATTGATATGTTTTCCAGACGACTGACAGCAAGTCTAAGCTGTCCATAGGGAAAGGTGGTGGAAATTTATCTTTCTTCTACCCCTTTTGTATTCTAAGTGCATGTTGGACACTATGAATACTCAAAAAATAATAATAGGAAAAGCCACTTAATGTACCAAGGGTTGAAACTACTTTAGACATGAGGTAGCAAGGGAAGGCTATCCTGTGTGGAGGAAGCAGCGCTTGAGCTGAAATCCTAGCTCTAACCATGTGTTTTTGGATATGCTCTTACTGACATAGAGCTGTTATGATGACTATGATTACATATAAAAATAAGAACATGGAATATGATCCAAGTGTATAACAATGTCATTGAAACAAGATATTCTTTTCCTGTAAGTACATACATAAATAATATACATATAGTATATATAAAACATATATAGTCTGGGGCTAAAGAGATGGCTCAGCAGTGAAGAGCACTGACTGCTCTTACAGAGGACCCGGGTTCGATTCCCAGCACCCACATAGCGGCTATGAACTGTCCTTAACTCCAGTTCCAGGGGAATCCAAAGCCCTCTTCTGACCTCCACGGCATTGCATGACATGGGTGCATGCACATACATGCAGGTAATACACTCATACACATAAAATAATAAAATACTTTAAAAAACATATATAGCCTAAGTAGCATATTCAACAACAGTACATATACATATATAAATATTGTCTGAGTACCAATCGTGCTGTGGAACAATGGAGTTTACAAAGAAATGTAAGACAAGGATTTGTTTATTATTAACTTATTCCCATTGTTGCCCATCCATTTCTCATCTGTGGAGAGAACGGAGAGGTAGACTCAAGAGTTAAGGGAAATAGGTGAAGACAAAGAGAAAAGGTTGTCTTCATTATATCCTTTAGGCTGATAGGTATGGAAATGAAGATTGTGGGAGAAAGCAATAGAGCAAATTATGCTCTTCATGGCGTGCCTGATCAAATTGTGACATCATCTTCCATTTGAAGGAGTTCAGCAAAGTTAAGCTATTCTTTGGTTTGAAGAATGCAGTCTGAAGTTTTCATTGAAGTGAATAATATTTTGCTGTTTGCCTTAGTCTATTTTTCTGAGTGTTTCTTTGAATAGTTCTTGTATGAGTTGACAGACATTTTCCAAAATATAATCAGTTGATATTATCCAATTGAAAACTCTTTTTTTTTTTCAATGAATGTTCCTATCATTCTGGTGAGTAACAACCTGTTCCTTTACACCTACTGGGTGTGTTAATATTGAAGGCAGAATATGCTCTGAGCGATGGCTTCCTCCATTTTGTTCAGTACATCTTTTCTACCTCTTACAAAAGCGGTTCCCCAGCTTTAAATTAGGGATCAAAAACGAGGCCTTTATTCCTCCCAAATATGCCTGATACTGACTGAGCAGAAATACTTGTTCTTCTTTTTTGTCTAACTTGGAAGAAAAGGAGGAGGGGGAGTTACTCATTAGATTTGCTTTAGGATGTCAAAAAGATGTCATAAATATGAATATTTCTTCTCTGCTCTGTCTACCTCTACTCCCCTGGAATGTGGGAGGGAGCTTGGTTCTGACAGCTGTCTGCAGGAGAGGAATTTTTAGCCATCCTCACCTGGCGTTATCTGTCATTGTGAGTAGCATGATTTTTTAATTTAGAGATAGCTTCTTTTTAATGGGGAAAAATTCCTTACATCCCAAACTTAGTATGTATTTTAGTGAACGGAAGAAAGCTTGACCGTGGAAGCTATAGTTAGTATTAAACTCTGTCCTGAGCCCTAGCACAATCCCTAAGGAACACTGAGTCTTCAGCAGGCTGCCTGTTCCCTCTGGAAAGTCATCAGAGTCCTGCAAGGAAGACTGGGCAGATTTTACTCTGGCTTGGGAGGGGAGACTGGAGGGGACAGTAAGGAACAGTCTTTGCACCATTCCGTGCTCAAGGTCACAACCACCGACAGCCTGCCAGTCCCTGTGGATGCTCACCTGCTTGTGTCTTTAGTTTTGGTTACCCTGCTCACTCAGTTTCTTGGCATAAGGTCTTTCTACCTGATTACTCATCCAGTGGTCTGGGATCTTTCCGTTCTTAAGTTCAGAATGAGCAAATAAGCCAAGATAAGAATATATCAGAAATTACTTTTATTATGTCTGTTGCTCTTAGAGTAAGTTTAAACAGTAACACAGAGCACATAAATCAACAAACAAAGCATTAAGCAGGAAGGTAGTTCTCAATTTTTAAAAAGTCATCAAGCATCTTTTGCTTCACTTTTCCTTAATGGACCAATTTTGAAAGATCTTGTCTAAAAGGCAGACTGCATCCTGCACTGACTGTTTTGCTTGCTACTCAGACATCTCTTTGTGTCATGCTAATACATCTCCTTTTACTAGAGTAATAAGTGTGTTTCTGCTTTTCTTATTTAATAACAGGAATAACAATCCACCAGCACATTTTTTATGTATATGAGTATATTGCCTGCATGTAGGTAGGTGCACTTGTGTTGTGCAATACCCATGGAGGTCGGAAGAAGGCATCAGAACCCCTGGAACTAGAGTCACAGATGGTTGTTAGCCACCATATGGGTAGTGGGAATCAAATCCCAGTCCTCTGTAAGAGCAGCCAGTGCTTTTAATTGCTGAGTCCTCTCTCCAGCCTCCCACCAGAGCTTTAACCAGCATAATTTAACCAGAGATTTACCAGGTTAGTAACGTTCCAACACAAAATGAAGAAGCTTGACTATTTTAGCTCTTTAAGTCTTATCATTTCAACTTAGCTCTATGAAAAAGATAAAATAGTTCTAGGAATAGCACCCCCATTATTGCTCTGACTGAATCCCAGATTTCTGAACTCCTCAGAATGGGATTTCTAGTTGGAATTTGTCAAAAATAGGTTTAAGGTTTTAACTTCCCATTTCTCAGCAGCTTCACTGATCAGTCAACCAGATAAACAAAATGTCCTGTGATCACAAATATAAAGGCTTTCTATTGCACCTCCTCTGCTGGGCTTCTTATAATCCCATAGCCTGGGATGGAAAGTGTGTGAGGGGAAAAGGTCAGGAAGGCAAGACCTGAGCCAAAAGAATGAGCAAAATTCAGTTTTCCCCTATAAAGTTTTTTTTTCCACTGTAAGAGCCATTCACAGAAATTTGGTATCCATGGAGACCAGTGCAGTACATGCTGAGGTTATATATTATCTACCGAGACAAAAGGCTGTCTATCCAATCTGATGCTACATTTAGGATTAGCAGTGGGAACATGTTTGAGAAAAGTACTGAATAATTAATTGAATACCTGTCTTGTGTAGGGAACTACTGTTTGGAAAAGGACTGGTGGGATCCAAAATATACAACAAATAATGTTGACTATGGGATATTTTCATGTTACAGTCTTGGTAATCTTTAGCATTCTGGCTTTTCTTAAACCTCTATTGTCTTTGAATATATAAGAAAATGCTCCTGTTGAAAATTTATATTTTATACCCTGCTTTGGTTTAAAAAAACCCAAAATGTTGCCAAGCAGATGATGGAATTTTCCTGAGACTTTTTATCATAATTGATGATAAACAAGAAAGAAGAATTCCCAGAAAATAAGAAGAACATAGCAGCCTTAGAGACTGGTAGCCCAAAACAAGGGAGAGCTGGAAAGAAAGGAAAACAACTGAGAAACAAGTCTTCAACAATATGTTGATTTAATCAGGGGCGAAAGAGCTGCCATGGAAAAAAGAAAAGAATGTGTTCAGAGGAAGAGAGAGTAAGGGACAGTCTGCACACAAGAACCCATTCAAGGAAGCTGATGTAGGTTATGGCCAGGAACCGGAAGTTCATGGTGATTTCTGGAAGAGTCAGAGGAGGCCTAGTCCTGGGGATGAGAAGAGTGATTATGCTGTACTTCTGAGCTCAGGAGGCAATGACAGAGGAAAAGCCCGCTAAAAAGTACCTTGCTTTCTCAACTACCACTGGAACTGGGTTAGAAAGCTCTGGCATAGCATTGGAGAATAAACCTGGGTATTGAGAAAAGATGAAAAATGGAAGTATTCTTCAAAGCATAACAATTTGCTCCTTAGTAATTAGTAGATGTGAAAAACATTACCATTGAAACCTACCTGATGACTTTATAGCCATGCTCAGATGCCAAGGAGCTCAGAAAGTAACCAACTGTGACTAGTAATAATCGGATATATAGAGATTAGAAACACATGTGCAAACATCTTAATGTCAATTGCATTAAAAATGAATTTTTCTATATGAAACTGTATTTTAATAATGAAATGGAGATCTTTTTTAAAGTTTAAAACCTCATTTAATTTTATGTCTTATAGGGGTTATATGGAGTACGATACTGTATAACTGTATCAATTCAACTATAAACCTAAAAATTCACAGCCAATTGTGAAAGAGATGCATCTTAGCTCTGGAAATTGTTATTGAATTGTTATTGAACTGTTATAATGAAATGCTTCTTCTGATTGTATCATTATTAAATAAATAATTAAAAAATTCAATCCATTACATGAGGAGCTCAAAGTCCAAAATGTCATCAGTTCAAAGTCCTAAATCTCAAGAGGCATAGGTGAGGTAGGGTGCAACCCATTCTGAGGCAAGATTCATCTCTATCAGTGAACTCATGAAACTCAAGACATTCTCATCTGTCCTTCCCCCCACAGTGGTGGAGCCAGAATAGGATAACAGATAACTTCCACTTCAAGAGGGGAGATGTGGAAGGAGTAAAGATGCTGCTGCAGTACAAAGCAACATCAAAACACAGCTGGGAGTTATTGAATTGTTATTGAACTGTCAATGCAGTTGTAATGAAATGCTTCTTCTAATTATATGGTTATTAAATAAATAATTTAAAAAAACAATATTGTTCAAATTAGATTCAAGGTAACGATGTATTTGGATCACTTTCATCTTTCTAACATAGAAAGTTACCTACTGGCCCCGGTTATGTAATCACTGGTTAGTGTAATTGTTCAGGGAGAGCATTCCTTTTGTCACCAGGAAAACATGGAGAAGGTGGAAAGGTCAGTATTTGGGGATCACACAGCAGGAGAACTATGGGGTTGTCTTACTCCAAGGCAACAGACAGTCATGGGAGAGACAGTGGCCAGAGAGAGAAATACATCCATGTTTTCAATCTTTAGTTGAAACATGACCTCTTGTCATTCTTTAATCAGAGAATAAAGAATATTTTCTTGCTGACAAATGTCCACCTCAGCAATACATATGAAAGAGCCATACTGACATTGTAATGTTGTGTGTGTACACATTTAAAATCATTTTCAAGTTACAAAATTAATTTCACATCTGAATCCTCTAACAAAATTTGACTAAATCTTTTTTTCTTAAATGAAACATGCTGTTGGGCAGGATGGCATACCCACACTAGACCCAGGTCATTCTAACTATCCCTCTCTTCAAACAAATGTTTAAAATTGCTACAATGTGATGCCCAATGATCATCCCATAGCCCTGAAGTCTTTGATGGGATTCTGTAGTATAATTGGTAAAGTTACAGGTACCTTAAATGAACCTCATAATATTAAGAATTAAACACCATATATTCATGAAACTACAAGATGATGGGGTGAAATTATTTAATAGCTTGGAAATGAAAGACTTCTGGTGAATACACTGTTCACTGTTCTAAGACTGTTTTTCAGTGAATAATGGAATGTAAGTACCCAGCTCAGGTCCTTGTGCTCCCAAGGCAACGATTTTATCATCCGAGCCATCTCCCCAGTCTTCAGACACGCCTTGATTGCTCAATAAAGTATATAATTTCTCTCCCCACTGGGTTCACATAATCTAGACTCCAGTACAAATGAATTGCTAAATTACTTTGCATGCTGTTGTAGGATCTTCTTTCAGTTTCTTTGAATTACACTTTTGAGTTCCATATCATTTCTTTCTCTGCCAATACAATTTATTCATCAATTCGGTCATTAGACAGCTATGTATGTATGGCCTGCTAAATGTGGAACATCATGCTAAATGCTAGGAACACATTGCAGAGCTGTCGATTTGAATCACTGATCTTAAATGTCTTACTCCCAAATGATGATCTACTATTGAATACTTAGAAAACAATGTGTTCAAAAATATTGGTATTTTCCTAATCACTAGAGAGGATCCCTAAAGAAAAACATGTGTGTTGAACTTCTGTTCAATGGAATTCAGGTTTTAAATACTCTCATGGAATTTGCCTTTTTTAAAGTATCTTGTACAATTAATAAGCAAACTCTAATATGTATTTGAACTTTTGCACTGGTATTTTTCTTAATTTTCATCAATTTTGTAATAGCTCAAAAAATTAAGCACTTTTAAATTCATTTTAAAAAATACTTTGTAAATGCAGTGTGAAGTTTAAATGCATAAAGGAATTTTCATTAGTGGAACCTTTATGTGACATAGTAAATAATGTAATTAACCATTGGCTTACATTTAATAAATTTACTTCTAAATTATATCTATGTAACAGAAAATAAACCCTTTAGCAATAAAAAATCTAATGAATGAGAAAAAATATGAATCATGGAAAAACATGCATTATTATAATGACAAGAAATGTATCAATATTCCAATATGCAAGATCTTTTACCTCCAGTTTTCTTTTCCTTTTCTTTCTTCCTCTCTTCCTTCCTTCCTTTTTTTATTTCCTTCTATTATCTATCAATCTATCTGTCTATCATCTATCTATCTATTATCTATCTATCTATCTATCATCTATCTATCTATCTATCTATTTATCTATCATCTTTTTCCTTTCTTTCGAGACAGGGTCTCACTATTATACACTGGCTGGCCTGGAACTCAGAGATCAGTCTGCCTCTGCCTCCCAAGTGCTGGGATTAAAGATGTATACCACCCCAACCAACATTACTTCTGGTTTTCTAAAGAAGAATTTTCATCAAAGTCATTGCCTTGAGATCTATGTTCTGGCATGAATTGATGTGTCAGGACTGCTATAACGAAATACCCAAACTGAAGGATTTGAACAACAGAAATTTGTTTATTCATAGCTTTAAAGACCTAGATTCCAACGGTTAGTTTCTTCTGGGGCCTCTCCCTTGGCTGTCAGATAGCTCTTTTCTCCCTGTATCTTCACGTGCTCTTCTTTCTGTGTGTGTCTGTTCTTCTGATAAGGACGCATTAGTGTAATTATTCCTTTTAAGCTCTTATCTCCAAATACAGGGACATTTTGACGTCCTTGGAATTAGGACTTTGATATATAATTTTTTGAGGAGGGGCAAATTCAAACCCATATTATAGATTGTATGTAGATTATAAAACTCCAATTTGAAAGTAAACAGCTACAGAAGCCATAACACCATCTTTGTTGTTGTTTTGCCTCTCCTAAAAGCATCAATGTGGATTAAGTTATCAAACAACTGTCAGAATGTCATGTTCAGAATGGGCACTTTCTAAAGAACTTCTAATGACATGACATCACCTTCTACCTTGGAAAGCAGAAAGTACAGGAATTGAAAAATGAACCCAGAGGATGAAGGGAAGGACTAGAAAACTCTTGGCAAGGGACTCACTCAAGAAGGCATGCAGACAGGTAGTTGATGCTCCAAAGAAAGGAAAGTTTCAAGATGCCTGAAGCTTGGGAGGAAGCCCAGTTCTACAAAAGGAAGAGAGTAGCCAGAGCTAAATTGTGACTTACAAATCCATCATGATAGAAAGATTTGATAATAGCATTCCGCGTAGAGATCGGAAGGCTTTTTCCTCCTCTCTTCCTTCCACGTGTGCTTTCTATTTCATAGTCTTGCTGTGATTCTGAGCTAAATTAGAACTTTGGAGACATGGTCTTAGGATAATCTCCTTGTTTAAAAAACAGCATTAATGAAAGGAATGTAGATAGTAGAAGGAAATGAGAAACTAATTTGAAATGAAAAGCATTTTAAGGAATTGAAGGAAAATCCATTGGTTGATAATTTACACTTTGATTTTCAGTAACTCATTCTTAATGTATTTGCGGATGCTTTAAGCTATAGTTCATAGTGAGGACTCAGTAAACATTTATAAATATTTTTGATTGATGCTTACCAATAACTTCTTTGAGAATAAGTAACAATTCTACTTCCAAATGTATCATTATCTGACAGCCAAAAGGAAGGAATATTACAATTGGCAAACAGGCTCCATTGAAACAGGAAGATCAAGTTGGTATAGAATACAGCACCTTCTGACACAAAAGGTGAGTTGATGATTAGGAAGGATGGCATCACCAGAGCTATAGCTTGGAGAAGATGCCCAGAACCAGTTTGGAGAAGAGCACTGAGTTCAGGAGCACTGTACCAAGAGGTAACAAGCTGTTCCACAGTCTATCAAGGGTAGAAAGAGAATAAATCTGCATTACCTTTCAAAGTCTTAAAAATTTGAATTTTGGGACTCTGGCTACATTACCTTTTGAAATCTTACCAAGTCTGCATTCTGAAACCCTGACCCCACAATTTCCAGTTAGAGAATTGCCGCCTTTGGCCAATTCACTCCCACCAGCAATATGTGTAGCTCCTCTGCCTCATGTCTTCATCTGTGTTTGGTAGAAACAAACTCTCTAAGGTTTATAAATCCAGCAGAGATATAGTCGTGAATAGTAATGCATGTTAATTATTTTATACAAATTAACAAATACCAATCTGTCCCTTGTCTTATTTTTTATTTAGAATATTTATCATACAGAAGACTTCAATTATGATGTGAGCGGTTTAGTCTCAGTCTTTGTACCTGTTGCTTGTTTGCCTTTTTAATGAAGATTTCCCCTACTTTGAAGCTGGTTGTATATTCTATCATTTATTTTCTAAAAATTTTATACTTTTGATTTTCCCTGTTAAAACCTTTAATCTCAGTGCACTATATATTTGTGTAGTGGACTGGGGACTGAATCTAAGTTTTACTTGTTTTAATGGTCTAGTTTGTGAATGGTTAGTCCTATTTCAATATTGTACTGGTTAGTTTTTGTCAGCTTGACAAAAACTAGAGTTATCTGGAAGGAAGGAACTCATTTCAAGAAATTCCTCCATCGGATTGACCCATGGCCATGTCTTTGGGGCATTTTCTTAATTGCTAATTGATACAGAAAGACCCAGTCCACCATGGTGGACACTATTCCTAGGCTGGTAGGCCTGGGCTGCCATAGGAACAGTAATTGAGAAAGCCAGGGGAAGCAAGCTGGCAAACAGTTTCCCTTCATAGTTCCTACTTGAATTCCTGCTCTGGCTTCCCTGAATGACAGACTGTGATCAGAAAATGTAAAATGAATTAAAGCTGCTCCTTCCCATGTTGCTTTTGGTCATGGTGTTTATGACAGCAACAGAAAGCAAACCAAGATAAACATCACTTACTGTTAATCCATTCTTTCTCCTCCACTCACCTAAAATCCACCTTTATCTGCACCAACTGTTGGGGTTCCTGTTCATTTACTTTAAGACTTTTCCCTTTCCAAATATGTTTTTCTACTTAATTACACTGACACTAATACTGTAGCTTTAATTTTTATAGTTATATTAAGTATTCTCTTTCCCTCTCAGCAGATTTAATATCACCGACTATATTTTGAAGCACAATTTTCTTTAGATTCTATGATACTGCATGATTTTCCCACCTCTTATACTGTCATTATCTGTATAGTATCTGTAAGTTTCTCTCCTCTTGTACACACTCCAAAGACTGGTGTTCCTTTTGGCTTTTTTTCCAATCTAAACTCTCTTCTTCCACTTCTTAGAAGTGTATTTCCTGATGACTTAATTCACCAATGAGCTGGCCCTCAAAACTGTCCCCATCCCTATTTCTTCTGCTCAGTTTCATAAAACAGTCAACTTTATTCTATTAGCCTCAAATCTGGACTTATCATCTCCTCTGTCATATCTAACCCAATTATATGGCACCAGATTTCCCTGAAACTTGAGTGTCAATCCTTGACTGTCTCATCCTTATTCTCATATTTGGCCAAATTCTTCATCTTTCTACTTCAGTCACCAAGTCTGATTGCTGATATTTTTTTTTCTAAAAGCATTTTATTTATCATTTTATGTGTATGAGCATATTGTCTATATGCGTATGAGGGCACCTGTGTCATGCAATGCTGAAGAGATCAGAAAAGGGCATCGGATCCCCTGGAACTGGAGTTGAGGACGGTTCATAGCCACCATATGGGTGCTGGGAATCAAACCTGAGTCCTCTGTAAGAGCAGTCAGTGCTCTTAATCACTAAGGCATCTCTCCAGCCCCAAGCTGACATTTTTCCAAACAACTCTTAAATCTTCTGCATGTTTCCATCTCTGCATGATAACCAATCCCAACCAGGCCACCATACTTTGCCTACTGGCCTTTCTGTTTACAGACTTTGCTCCTCTGGCCCCGAAAGTGACATTTCAAGATACAAATTTGAGTGTGCCCTTTACTGTTTGAAAATTTCTGAAATCTTTCTGCTTCTCTTAGGACAAAGTTCTAATTCCTTCATATGATGGTAAAGCCATGCAGTCTTCATTTTCTATCACTCCAGACAACTGCACTTTCATTGGTCTCCAGAATAAGAATTCAGGTCCTTGTCTTTGTGCCCTGTAGTGCCATCATCTCAGCTGGAAAGATTTCTACATCTCTAGTACCCTCTCCTTCTAGGGGAGCATCTACTCACCTCAGGTACTGTCTCCTCTCTACCAGAATTCTTTTCATGTGTCTTTTGGCCAAGCGTGGTGGTGCATGCCTTTAATCCCAGCACTCGGAGGCAGAGGCAGGAGGATATCTGTGAGTTCAAGGCCAGCCTGGTCTACATAGTGACTCCAGGACAGCTGGGGCTGCAGAGAGACCCTGTCTCAAAAAGACCAAAAAAAAAAAAAAAAAAAAAAAGAGAAACATATTTTAGTAACACAAAGAGTCTTTTTTTTTTTTCTCACACACCCCCCCCCACACTAAAAAAAAAAAAAAAAAAAAAAAAAAAAAAAAGAGAGAGACACATTTGTTAAACTCAGAATCTGGCTTTGGTTTCTCTCCAACATGCCCCATCCCAGGATTTCCCCAATGACATTGCTCATTCCATCGCATTGTAATCAAATGTCTATCTTTTCCACCACTAGACCATTTTCCTAATAGGAATATAATTATTTCAACCCCCTACTTTAAAGACTTCAATAATCTCTTATTTCCTGATGACTAAAGCTCAAATTGCAATTTGAACTTTATATCGTTTTTACTAAACTTTCATGGAGAGACATACTTCTCTCCCACATCTCGTATTCCTGTCATTCTGAACCTACCGTTCAGTCTCTGCACATAAAATGTGTCCTCCTGCTTAAGGACAAAGGAAATCTATATTCTTCAGTCTTCCCAAATTCCCCCAAGTAGACATAATCTTCCCATTCTCCGAAATTGTGTTCGACTCTTCCTTCCTTTTCACCTCTTTCTTCTTAAAATTATTATCAAAACATGTCTGTTAAACTTACTGCCAAGGAATGACTTTCACAGGTAGAGCTCATATCCCATTGATCTTGGTACTCCCAATAGTATGCTGAGCACATACTATTGGATCCTTCTACAAACATGTATTCAAAAAGTATTTCAAGAATGAATTTAACATCTAAAAGATTCTGAGAAATGTACCGTTCTGGAGTACAGCAAGAGAATTATTTTAATCTTTTAATAGAAAAAAAATGGATGCTTGAATTGTAAGGGAAAAAAATGACTAAAAGTGGTTATTTCTCTGAGTCATGGGTCATGGGCTATTTAAGAAGGGGATTAGGAAAGGAAATGAAAAGACTTAAAATAAGTTCACTCATTTTAGATTATTTTTACAACTAATAAATTGCAGAAAATGTGGTCGTTTCAAATGCTGTGCTTCAAAGACAATTCCAAAGTTTGTGTTTAATACTGATGCCTCTACAGAGCACTTCATACTTTAAATTTAGTGACTTTAAGTCGATGTTACTGTGTTTGGTGGAGTTAGATACAAACAGGTGTTGATATTGACATAGATACAACTTCAGATTTATCCTTAGAATTTTCTCAAGTTGTAAGTGCTGATATGTTTATATCAGGGAGAAGAGAATGGACAATCATGTCTAGGAAGCATGGACACAAATGTTGAAGTTGTTAAGACTGTAGCAGAAAGCCAACTCAGATGATGTAAGGTACAAACAGAGAATTGACTGACCACCATAATTGACTGTGCTAGTTTACCTGAAGTGCCATAGAAAATACCACTCACCACATAGCCTGCAAAACAAAACCTTATTCCTCACAATTCTGAAGAGTAGATGTCTGAGTAAGGTGCCAGCAGGATTTGTACCTGATGGAGGCTTCATGTGGAAGACAGACAGAGAGAGAGAGAGAGAGAGAGAGAGAGAGAGAGAGAGAGAGAGAATTCTTTCATCTTATAAGGGTACCTACCAGCCCTATCAGATTTGGTCACCACCATTGTAACTTCATTTAGCTTTAATGGTCTCCTTAAAAGCTCAAGTTCAAAGTACAATCATGATGAGATAAAGACTTCAGCATATGAGTTGGTAAGGGGACTTAGAACTTGACGTCTAAGCCATTATATTGGTTGCTTATGTACCTTCATGGCTAATGCTTCTTAGTATCCTTGACCTGGATCTGCTTTAATTTCCCAGTAACTAATCGTTGGAGAATCCCAACACTTAGCCTTGAACCTTTTCTTAGTCCCTAGTTAATTGCATGCTCTCTTCCTTGTTTTTAGTAGTACTCCATTTATTCGATCCTTGGCTCTCCAGAGTTGTGACTAAACCGCCTACAAGATACTTTTATTTGGGTGTCGGGTAGGTCTTACAAAAGTAACATGCTGTCTGCCCCCAGTTCTTCCATTCCTTCTTTATTTTTCATCTTTCCAACTGTACTGAATCTACTTTTATCAAAGGCAGAATGATTATACATTCTAAGTTCAAGGGTTAATTTTTGGTCTTCACTCAACTTTCACTTTACATAGTGATCACTGAAATATTTTATTAGCCTTCTAAGATACCACCCTCTCTGGATTTTCTGGGATCTCCTGGAGGCTGTTTCTCAGTCTCTTTGGCCAGTTCATCCTGATGACTTAGCTGTGTGCTGTCTGCTGCTCCTCTTTCTGCACTCATTCCATTCGCACTGTCATCCACTACTGTAGCTTCATGTATAATGACATACCAGGGCTAGAGAGATGGCTCAGAAGTTAAGAGCACTGGCTGCTCTTGCAGAGGACCTGGGTTCCATTCCCAGGACCCATATGGCAACTAACAACTTCCTATAACTCCAGTGCCAGGGGATCCAACACCCTCTTCTGACCTCCTTGGGCATTGTGCAACACGGGTACTTACATACATGCAGGCAATACACTCATACACATAAAAATAAAAATGATAAAATATTTTAAAAATAAATAATGGCATACACATTCATACCCACAGCCCACAACTGAGCCTGAACTCTGGTTTGTATAGCCAACTGCCTGTTTGACATCTCAGTGTAGATATCATATGGGAAAAGCTAATGTATTTGATGTTAAACCCTTTCTCTTCACCACTGCTCCTCCCACTGTCTCTTGGTCAATGTCAGTTCTATTCTTACATTTGATGGAAGCCTAAATTTTAGAGAAATCATTACCTTTTCCTACTAAACCCCCACTCTTATATTAGCATCCAATCCATTTACTAAGTATTGTCTCTAACACCACAATGTAGCCAGAAGACAACCACTTCTAATCATCTCTACCGAAAGCACACTGGTCAACACCACCATGATTTCTGATTGTTTTCTTGCAATACTTTCTTTATTAGATTCCTTTCTTCCACACTGACCTCCACACAGCTTCTAGAAAGATCACGCTCAAATTAAGTCAGATCTATTCCTCTACTTAAAGCCCTGTTTCAGTCAGAGCAAAAGCCCTTTGGCTTTTCCTTTCTAAGACAATGACTTACCTGGATCCATTGCCATTCCCTACCTGGCTTACTTATTTATTTAGACAGGGTGTCCCTTAGTCACAGCTGGCCTGGAACTCACTCTGTAGACCAGGGTGGCCTCAATCTCAAAGAGATTCACCTAGCTCTGCCTCCCGAGTGCTGGGATTAACATTGTGCGCCAACATGCCTGGCACCATCTCCTACTCTTTATCAGCTATCTCAGCCCTCCAAAGCCTTTGCACTTGCCGTTCTTGCCTGTAATGCTCTCCCTTTGTCAACATTAACTTTGTGTTCAACTATCACCTTACAATGGGACCCTCCCCAGATACTTGATTGACCACAAGCCCCTATCTGACCTACTATCTTATTTCTCAACAATATATAACCACCCATATCCTATATAAACTTTATAGTCATTGATGTGGACTTATTCTCCTCAGAAGAATCCCTGTTTCAGGAGAACAAGGTCTCCTCACGGTCTTCCCTGTAACAGTAATGGTAACTCTCTCCTAGAAAGTTGGCTCAAGCTAGAAACCAGAGATTTAGTCTTGATTCCCTGCTTTCATACTTTAGGTCCTCAAGCTCTGGCAGTTAATACAAATACACAGAACCTTCCAGAATCTGGCCCTCTAACCTTCCGCATGGCTCTCCCCTAAGTCCAGGTCATAAGGAACTCTCACCTACCTATTGCAATGGACCCTGCTTCCCAGAAGCCAATCTTCCATTAAAACATTAAAACATTCTAAGTCCCTCCTGGAATGCAGGTTTACTCCTTCCTAATCTTGTCACAGGCATATTTCCATGAACTCATGTTTCCCCTCTTGTTCATTCCCTTTCAGCCACTCAACTGCCTGTCCCATTCCTTAAATATGCCAAGCAAGGACCGGGACTGTAGAGACATGTGACCTGATTCTTGCACACATTCATCAGAATAGTTCCTGATTGTCACACCTACAACAGCAAGCATGGTGCATGTGAGCCACACTGTTCTGACCCCCACTTCACTTTATTTTAAAGTTCTTCACAGTCTCACTTTGTACACTAGGCTTTCTGGGAACTCACTATGTAGCCCCAGTTGACCTTGAACTTGGGAGGATCCTGCCTCAGCCTCCTAAGTGCTAGGATTACAAGTGTATACCATCTTACCTGATTTTTATTTATTTTTTAAATCACCTGTCTCCTCCCTCTCAAAAGGTAAACTACATGGGAAGAAATACTATGTTTATTATTACATCTTCATCACTAGAGATTTTGAACCTGCCAATTCCCAGGGTTTCCAAACCCCAGCATCTAGGATAGAATCTTAGAAATAAATACCTTCCTTCTAAAAATAAAACAAAATTCATGTCTATATATGCAAAAGGACTTGGGACTTCCCAAATGTTGTGCCTAACTCTAAAGCATGTTCTTCACTAGAGCAAAAGAGACATCTGAATCACCACTATGGATCACAGGTGCTGCCTTATAGGTGTGTCATTGGTGTCGGACTGGAAGGGAAGGCCCCGTAATTTATGGACAGAAGAGAACATTCACAAAAGAAAAATAGTTTCTGTTGTAGAAAGCAGGGTGGGGATGGAGTGGGGAGGATATGCAGGAAGCAGAAACAACAGATGGGAACCGCAGAGATTTTCCAGAGTGGGAAGAAAAACACAGGAATTAGCTAGGAGCCTTTAGAGAGAAGTCCCTAAATAACTGTACCTTCACACACTTTGGGAGAGGATATGCCATTACTCCAGGCGCCTGAGTGGCCTCTTGCCACTGAGTGGTGTCTTGCCTCTTGAATGAGACCTGAGGGAAATGAAGTGGGGATCTCCCTAGTTGAATAAACCAGGGGGGGGCTTTGGCTCAGAAGCTGTGCACCTACTATGGTTCCCCAGCTCATTTGCACAGTTCTGCATCCCCGGCTCTCTGGATTAATTTACAACTCACTTTTTCGGTAAGGGTAAAAATGAGTTAGCTTGGAGCTAAGCATCTGTGGGAGTAGGCATATACGCATCAACTCACACGTGGAAACAGAAAGCTTGCTGCTATTATTTAACTCAGAGTATTTTGTTTAATTAAAAAAAATTGGGCACCTAACCACAAGGTGTTTGAATATTTAAATTTTATTTCTGAATATAGAAAATGTTTTCCGGGTTCTTCCTAGATTGGGGCACACCTAATCACAGGCACACACACATTCTCCCCACAGTACAGTACTTTAAAATTAATAGCACATGCAGAGGAAAAACTAAACCCTTTGACGTCACTCTTGAAATGAGGAAACATAAACAGCAAAGGCTCCACTCCAGTAAGCTGCCAGCGCTGAAGCCGATTGGTCTCCTTCGCTTTGCCAGTGGCAACCGACAGCACCTCCCAACCTCGCAGGCCGGCTGCCCGCTCACCCTGCCGGTCGGTCGGTCTGGGCACTGCAGCGGGCTCGGCTCAGTCCCAGCACTTGTCTGGGAGCATAGTGGTGTCCTCGCCGGAGAGAGCCTCTCTGTCTACCTTCCTTCTTTCTCGAGCTCTCCGTGTGCTTTGGTGTGGAGGTTTTTTTTTTTTTCCCCCCCCTTTTCTTTCTTTTTTTTTAAATTTACATAACTATATTCCTAATCCTGGATGAAGTTGCTGGATTCTGCAGCACAAGTCTTCATGAACAAGCCGCATCGCTCAGAGATTTCACAGCATTCAAAGGTCACAGAACTGCCACTATGGTTAAATGTCTTGTTTAATGGTTGAGGTATGTACAACAAATTTAAGCGGCAAGCTCATTTTCCTTGAGAGTACAGAGGCACAGGGAGACAGCAGGGTTTTTGTTTAAAACGGACCTGTACCTATATATGTGTATATTTTTTGTCTATAGTTGTTCCTACGGCAACCAGCTTTTGAATTTCCTTCCTTTTTCTAAGCAACTGACTAAGCATTAACACTTGCCCTGAATTAACCCCTTGTGGGAAACGCGGCTATATTCCTATAGGTGCACGGACTCAGCGTGCTCTGCACTTTTGAGCCCCCGCTGAGGAACCCCCCACTTTTAAAATGAATGCAGTATTTCTTCTCCCTCGTAAATCTATGAGTGGGGTCATTTTTTAATTATTATTATTTTTTGTGGGATGAGGCAGGAAAATGTTGGTAAAGGGCTGTGGAACAGTGAAGAAGAAAATTATATTCCTATAGGTGCACGGACTCAGCGTGCTCTGCACTTTTGAGCCCCCGCTGAGGAACCCCCCACTTTTAAAATGAATGCAGTATTTCTTCTCCCTCGTAAATCTATGAGTGGGGTCATTTTTTAATTATTATTATTTTTTGTGGGATGAGGCAGGAAAATGTTGGTAAAGGGCTGTGGAACAGTGAAGAAGAAAATCAGTCTTTTTTTTTTTTTTTCTTTGTTTTTACATTTTTTTTGAATGCTACATTCGAGGAGTAGAAATTTGTAGGGAGAGA
>NW_008358774.1:5345398-5350744 GCF_000622305.1 Nannospalax galili | reverse complement strand
TTTTTAATTATTATTATTTTTTGGGGGATGAGGCAGGAAAATGTTGGTAAAGGGCTGTGGAACAGTGAAGAAGAAAATCAAGTCTTTTTTTTTTTTTTCTTGAGTTTGTCATTTTGGTTGATAGCAGACTTCGAGATGTAGAAATTGGTAGGAAAGGAAAAATCAGCTGGTAGTCAGAGGGAAGGCAGACAAATGGGTAGAAGGTGTCAGAAACATGAATTATTGAGAAGGAAAAGATTCACTTTATCACCTTGCTGCATTTTATAAAAACCTGTTCCGAATTTCTAAGTCAGCAGGGGAGATGTAGGTACTGAGTTGTGTGGCCAGTGATTAGATTTTATTATTTAAAAAGGAAAATAAAACTTTATTGTCACTGCAAGATTTGTCAATTATCTCTTCCTAAAACAGTCCAAAGCAGAGTCAGATATTTAATTAAAGACTTAAGTGATGGAGCCTGGGGACTAATTAATCATCTAAAAATTCAGCTTTTCAAGTGCTCTGGCCAGAGTGACTATTGCAACAAGAGAGGGAATGTTTTGCACCACAAGGCAGGCACATACATTCGAGCACAGTAAACACTAGCTGCTGCAGATAGGGCAGCTGGACACAAGGAATGCTCTCAGTCCTATGTTGCTGTGTGTCTAAGGGGACTTGCTAAGAATCATTTCTGCCTACCAGTCAATTTTTGTAAAAACAACTCACATAATAGATGGGTGACTTCTTTATCTCAGAGTTATGCAACAGCAAATAAGAAAGGATTATTTGAAACTATTCCCTTGCTCCAAAATTTCTTTCTGGGTCTCCCTCCTTAAAGGTTCTGTTCCCAGCATTGAAAAACTAAAAATCTGTAAAACTGGGTCATATCAGCAGCATTGTAAAGCAAGGCTCAGACAACCCAGTGCATTTCAAAGGGTTAAGAGAATTAACTGCATAATGTATCAAGTTAAGAACTGCAAAAATATTAGCTCTGAAATGCAGAGGATGTGCCGTGAATGGACAATTGCCTTTCTGCTGCACCCAGTGGGAAAACAAGGACTTTGTGTGTTGCAAATGTGAACTGCAGCTTCTCCCTTTCCTCTGCTTTATCTTTCATTACTGGCTGGCGAGACAAAGAAGGGTGTCAGTAATTCTGCCTTGATTGACATTTGCTCTAGTAAAATGAAGTCTTTTTTTATTGCAAGTTAACTGGTTGCAACTCCCAAATCCAAATCCTCTTGATAAGACTTTCTACCTGACTCTAAGCTGTTTGATTTCATCATCAGAGACTGTATTTCAGCAAATTAGCTCAGAGAAACTTCTTTTTAAATCAAGTTACTCGGGACCAGGGTGGAAAAATCCAAGACGTGTGAGAGGCAGGCATTATTTTAAGGGAAACAATGCCACCAGGACATCTTTTAATGCCTTATACAGGGTTTCACACAAAGCCACCCATTGTGGTATTAGATACAAACCTAGTTAAAATGTTTGCTGAGAATCACCCAGCATGTATCATAAATTATTTAAGTAATTTCAAACATGGCATTTTTAACTGTTTTGAAAAAGGGTTTTGGTGTTAGTCTAGCTTAAAAGATAATCTGGAAACCAGTCGTCATTAATAGAGAAGGGTATTCCAAATGGCAACCTGTGTTTTCAGCTAAATGGGTGTCTTACAGGTAGAAGTAAAAAATGACCAAGTTTCTTTCAAGTAGGAATATGCCCCCAAAATGCCTCCACCTGGTAATTACTCTTCCAATGTTTAATTTATTGTTTGCCAGGTTAAAGATCACAGGAGAAACATCAGAATAGAGTGTTGGAAGGAATTTATTAAGCAGGAAGCTAATTCAACACAGGACTGAAAGGGCTTCATTACATGAACAACAACTGTCAAGTTTAAGGATCAGAATAGACTTGAGATCATCAAGATATAGAAGTTAAGAGCTGTTTTATCTAGTCATCTCACATTGCAGAGGTGGTACTTAACTTATGAAGAAAGTCATGATATGCTTCAACTATCCAAAGAATTCACTATCCTGAGCATTCAGTTCATGTGCTCCAAAGAAGTCTGGATTCAAGTAGGGTCTCTCCTTAACAAGTGCATCTCACTGAGGAAGCAGGGATTTGGCATTTTGGAGATTTGCCTGGTTCTTCACACAGTGGTAAGGCTATCTCTACAAGTACCTTCTGGTCATGGAATCCTCATTTCCCTAAAATTACACTCAGGACACACATTCTCCACATGAGAGTGGCCTTGGGATTAGCACCATGGGCCTCTACAAGCATCTTTGCTTTCATTCATGACATGGTGCCTATTTGATATATGGATAGACTTCAGAATGTTTAATATTGAGACTTGAAAGGAAAAGGAGCTATAGAAACCCAAACTGACTAAATGCCTACTATGTGCAAGGTACATTTAGAAACTCAACTAGAGAGAGGGAAATATGCCAAAGTCCTAATGTTAAATCAGGCATATATACTTTAAAAAATTTGCAAAGGATCACTTATTCATTTAAATGGTTTAACTGGCACTTAGAGAATGATTGCACGGCATGAACTGGATAAGGCAGTAGACAGAGTCCAGAGACCTGGTGGCCATCCTTGTTTAGACTGCAAACTGCTGGCTGACTCTAAACTACTCAGCCATTCTTGGTCTCAGTTTCTTCCTTTGTATTAGGAACTGGTTTTACTGAATTATTTTTAAGATCCTTTTAGTTCACACTTTTTATACTGCTTTAACTTTCAACCAGAAGTCTGTGTTAAAATTGTATTTATATGTAAATGTGAAAGTGTCAAACTTTTAGTCAACAACTACAATAAAACCACTCTCATCTACACCATGCTATCAACATGTCAAAGACTGTTTGTTGATCTGGAGTGAATGCTAAGATAGGTTGGGGCAAGGGAGATGGTTCAGTGGGTAAGGTACTCCTTGAAGTACGATGAAGACCTACATTTGGCTCCTTAGCACCCACGTAAAAACTGGACACTATGGCATGTGTCTGCACTCCCAGCCCTGTAGGGACAGAGACAGGAGGCTCCTGGGCTCACCATCCAGCCAGTCTAGCTGAAATGTTGGGCTCACCAGCCAGCCAGTCTAGCTGAAATGCTGAGCTCCAGGTTTAGTGAAAGACTGTCGAAAAAAAAAAAAAAAAAAAAAAATGGTGGCAAAAAAATAAGGTGAAGAGCAAAACAGGAAGACACCCAAATTGCACCCCTGGCCTCTGCATGTTCACACATGCACAAACATACCTACACATACAGGCATGTGCATCCCCCACATGTCTACACAAGCATACACCACATGCATATGCACACATACACATACACACACACACACACACACACCCCATTCACAAAGATAAATGAACAGTGATTCCCATCTTCTAGAAACTTATGTTCTGATTGAACATGCACAGCTGAGTGGATCCTCTACAGAGAAACAGAGACCCAAAACACATTAGAAGCAATTGTATACAAGTTAGATTGCAGAAAATGAAAGGTTTCATCTATGTAGATATTTAATATAGTTCATTGAACATCTTGTCATTCTTTTGTAATGGTGATCTTTAAAATTAGCATGCTAAGAAGAGTCCAAGTTTTGCCTTAAATTGACTCAGCTTCCCATCCAGCCTGTGATGGAGAATCAGATTCATGTGTTGGGATCTTCTTCACCACTCCTCCTTAAGTTACGAGAAGCGAGAGTCCTTTGAGAATGTTGCCAGCATCCATTTGATTGAACACAATATGGTTTCCATGTGGTGGGAAAGGCTCTTGATCTTGGGAAGCTTCTGACATTGGCTTCAGAACTTCCAGGGGTCACTTGTGTGAATCTGTGTGAGTAAATGTCTTAAGCCTGGGAGGCTTCAGTTTCCTTGTCATTAAAATAAGGCTGATGAGCATCTTTTTCTTTCCAAATTCTGTGATTCACCCAAGATTAAAATTGAATCACTAGTATCATTGATGTGAGCTCTTCTACTCCTGATTTTTACCATTTGTAATTTATTATTACTCGCCTATTTAAATTCACATAATTCATCTCCAATGAAAAACAAAAATAATCACAAGACCCTGGGTCTGGAGAATTTCTCCCAGGACTGTCACTCATTCTCTTAGGAAGGTTACCTGTCTTTCTTTGCCATATTCCTCTCCTATGGGGTGATGCCTCTCCGTGGCTGGAGCATTTCTTGAGACAGCAAAAGGACATAACGTGTTTACTATATCTAGGGGCTTCAACGTTATAAGACAAACATCTTTTTTCCTAAATGTTAGTCATTCTCTGTATTACTGTACTTGGCATCGCTTCAATTCAAAGCCTGGTTTCTTTAGAATAACTGAAAACACATTGATAGCAAAGTTTGGAGAACCCTTAGATGAAAACTTTTGGTGAGTTGGTTGTCTGCTGAACATGTGCTGTAAGGCCTTGAACCCTGGTAAGAGTGTGCTGCCTCATCCTACTGGTTGGCTTGATACCAATTGGTTATCCTAGTCCAGACACTGGTCCATCCTGTGTGACAAGGACCGTTGCAGCTGTCATCTCTTCCAAGTGAGGGCTTATTGTTCATAGATGAAGCACAGAGAAGGAGCAGATTTGTCATTTCAGATAAACCTAAAACAGCATGACAGAATATACGGAAATCCACTAAGCAATGGGTAATTCATAGCAATATTAAGTGAATGCCTCAGTGTTTAAAAAACCTATCAACAGTGCAATCTCCATCGGGGTTTGTATATAGAACAGAAGTGGGAAACTATAGCCAAAGCCAATAGTCCGATAATGTAATGAAGTTTTGTCCTGTGTTTAGACTTTCCCTCCTCTTTAGATCTGCCCCCTTCCTCCTCCTCTCCTCCACTCTCCTCTGTCTCTTTTCTCTCTATCTTGTCTATAAAGGGAAGACAGACAAAGTAAAAGACTGATGAGGTTTTGATGGGTTTCCCTTGTATAATATTTGAAGAAACAATTGCTTTGAATTTTTCCCTCCCTGGTAGTTTGTATAGTCACCTACAGAGTATTTAAGAGTTGGGGCTCTGCAAATCTTATGGGATGTGGGTCCACAGCTGATGTGGGATGAGGACTATGCTTCTATAGACTGAGGTGCAGACATGGGAGGGTATTAGATGCTTGACCTGCTCAAATATTAGTTCTAGAAATAGTAATGGTCAGCGATTCTCATATTCTTGAACTCTAGCAAACCATGGTCTAAGAATATAATTTTTTCATTATTTGCAATGTAAAAATCAGAAACTAACTGAACCTAACAATAACTGAATTATTAAATATTAATTTAAATCTAGCAATAAAATATCATTGTTACTTTTTAAATGAAGTATATGTACACACAAAAACCCTAAAGTGATTTCAGATATATG
>NW_008358774.1:5278593-5345318 GCF_000622305.1 Nannospalax galili | reverse complement strand
ATTAAATATTAATTTAAATCTAGCAATAAAATATCATTGTTACTTTTTAAATGAAGTATATGTACACACAAAAACCCTAAAGTGATTTTCCAGATATATGAAATAGAAAAAAAATCTGCCCTAATGTTTGTATAAATATGCATATACATTTAAAGATACTCATAGAAAAATCTCTGGAAATCTAGATGAAAATGTAACAACTAGACGGCTCTGGGAGGAGAACTTCAAATATGAGAAGGGAGGAAGGCTTTTTTTTCATATATATTCTATAGCATTACTCCACCCCCATTAGTTAATTATGCTTAGAATAAAACACAATTTTGCTGGCATTCATGTATCATTGCATGATATTTTAAGTTAAAAGTTAGAAGATGAAAGAAGAAATATTTCTATTTGGCTTTTAGATTTCTTTATTAAATAAAGCCTCTTCCTTCAGTTCTCACTGAATTCATTCCGTGTGCCTTTGAAACTGCGAGGAGAAAGAATGTTCTAGATGTAAGAGTTCAGGACAGTAGAAGGTACAGCATTCAATATTCTAGCTTGGATAACTTTGGGCTGATCAGCCCCCTAGATTTGACTTTACCCAGTGACTTTACTCAGTGTAGAATGAGGGATTTTGTCAAGATAAAGTTCTTTTCAACTTGATTAGGTGTTTAGCAAACCTTTTGGCTAAACTAAATATACATGTTTTACTGTATGTATTTTCCTGGTTTGAACATACCAGATAAATTTTCTGTTTTAAAACTGGTCAGTTTAGTTTAATTTTTCAAATTAATTAAACAAACAAAATTTATGATTTTCTCAAATCCTGTTGAAGGAAACTATACATCCTAGACAGACTTTTAAAATAGTTATACTATAATATTAGTTATTCACAAAACAGCAGAAAATTCTATTTACATTAATACATGCAGGTTTTAGTTATGCAAATAATTAATGCTGGTTTAGTTTGAATATGATTTATATGGTTCTTGGTTTTCTAGGAGAAAAAAATCCTTCATTTCCCTTTCTCCTTATGCCAATGGCCAGCTGTGTCCAGTGAGAAGAAAGAACTCAGTCATTCACAAGAGTAGACAACATTCTCATGAGAGGAGATGCCGCAGCAATACACAGGTCTAAAGAATGTCTTGATTTAGAAAAGGTCACTACATCTAAGGAAATAGTTCTTTTGTATGTGGTCAAAATATAGCATCTTTCCATGTCCTTCAGATTAGTGCTCTCTCCTTTTCAACCAAATGAAAGCATAATTTCAATTTGGTTATTAGTTCAATTTGGAAACCAAATTCGTCATGAAAAAGATCAAGTAATTTTTATTTCCTGTCTCTTTAAGTCTTTATTTGGCATGAAGGATAATATGTGAATTTAGATAAATCAAAAAGGAATAGCAGTTTGTGCAATAGCACTTTTGAATGTAAGAAAACTCTAAAATTTTTCCTTATAAATCTCTTGTAACTATTAAAAGTCATTGTTAGAAAAAATGTTTCTGTAGCTAACAGATAAAACAATTGATAAATATTTTTCCTCTGTTTTATTGATTCTGATGCCCTCAAGTACCAGTGATATGGGCAGAAATACAGGACACAAGCTTTCTGAAACTTGAAACAGAGGCTAAGGTACAGTTCTATGGCCAGCAAATGACTTGTACGTATGAAGTTCTGAGTTTGATCACAGGGGGAAAAAGGATGTGAAAACATTAATGTAATATTCATGTCAAAACTAACCAGCAAATTGGAGGTCATGGTGCATTCTTCTGTATTGTCCCCACTAATATAAATTTTAAATATTAAATGCAAACATAATTTTTAAAAATCTAGTTTATATGTGTTATGTGGAGAGAGAAAAGGAAAAATAGAGAAAAACAAGAATCAGACTGTTTTCACAGCACCTCAAGTTTGTAACCGAAAACCCTGAGTTTAGGTTCTGGATGCTGAGTGATGCTTTCAGCAAGGTATTTAGCATTTTTGACTTTGCAGCGTTTATAAAGTAACTTAGATTGAAATACTTTTAGGTTCTAAAATTTCAGGTTCCCACATGTAATTAGTCACTTCACTCAGCAAAAATGGCACAAGTCACTTCATCCTCAGATCACTTTATAAGGCAAGCATTACATGTGCCCATTTCGAAAGCAAGGGAACTGAGACTCAGAGACATTACAGCTAGGAGAGTTGCGATTCTACCCCGGCTCTTTGCTAACAAATCTTAATTATTTTTATGTTGTCAATTCATCTTTAATCATTCTAAGCATGACTTGGAAAACAGTGTTTTTAAATATTTATATAAAACATAAAGGCATTTGTTTCAAAAATGTTAAAATAATCTAGCTCTATACATATGAGATTCACAAATAAAGAGAAATAACTTTATTTCATTTTAAGTGCCCTTAGCAACAAATGAATCTGACACTTCGAACATTAGAGGTTTTGTTAGGATGGTCAGTACTGGGCAATATCCAGTGGGATTTGCTCTTTTGCTCTATGACCATGCATAAGTTATCTCACTCTACTTATGATTTATAAGGTAAAGGTGCATATAGTATGTCTCATAAGATTCTAAAAGAGATGCAAAGACTTTCATTTGTCAGGTATATAGAACAGAGAATGGAAGAGAGTGTATAACCCCATGAACTGACACTATTTGCTTATAAGTTTTAAAAAGTATTATGTGAACAGTTGTGTTGAGAGCTTTAAACTTTTAAGAGAAATATATTTTTGCTACAGTTTGAAAGTTTTTCGCTTAATTGGTGTTCTGCAAGCTTGGTCTCCAGTGTGGCTATCCCAGAGGTAGGGCCTTCTGAAAGGTATCAGGTTCATCGTTCAGAACACTCATGATGGGATTAGTGTGCTCACTATGGGAATGGGTTAGTTGTCCTGAGAGTGAGTGTTATAAAAGAGGTCAGCTCTCCCCTCCACCCTCTTTCGTAGGCTTGCTCTTACCCTTTCACCTTCTGTCATAAGATAACACATCAGTTGCTAGTGCCCTGCTTTTGAACTTTCCAGTCTCCAGAACTGTAGCAAGACATTTTTCCTTTATAAATTATCCAGTATCAAGTATTGTGTTGTAGCAACAGAAAATGGTCTGAGTTGTTTTCTTATGTATTTTTCTTTCTGTATTAAACTACAGCACATATAAGCTTAAATATAAATGTATCACATCATTACATGATTGTAAATAAATCTTTGTAGCTCTGTGTAAGTGTCATTCAATTTGCCAGATGTGTTGGCTCGTGCCTGTACTCCCAGCATTTGGGAGGCAGAAGCAGGAGGAGCACCACAAATTTGAGGTAAGTCTCGAACATATAGTAACTTTGAGGTCAATTTGGCCTATACAAGACCAGGTCCTAAAACAAACAAAAACAAGCAAGTAAACAAACCAACAAAATCACCTGTTACACAAATCATGATACTGATACTTTTACGTCATCGGCATGCTGGAAATTCCATGTCTTCATTCTCTAATTCAACATTGTAACTTGAGTCTCCATAAGTTGTTACATATAATTGGATTTTGCTCATTTTCATTGTTGTATGAGCTATGTTTGTCCAATGGACTGAGGAAAGCATTGGATTGTGTCCAGTTTCTAATATAATGATTAATGCTGGCTTGAGTCTTTCAGTGCCCAGTCCCTCTACTTCTGTTGAAGATGTACCTAGGAATAAAGTTGCTTGACCTTTGGAAATTGTGTTGAATATTAGTAGAAAATTCAAAGTTTCTTGAAGTTGTTAAGAAAATTTACACTCTCATCAAGAGTGTATTTTTGGTTGTTTTACTTCCTTGCCGACCTTATGATTAGTGTTTCTGTTAGGTGTAGAGTGAAGGTTATCCTGGAGTAATGTGCATTTTTCTGTTGCCTTTTCACATATATAGTAAGCATATAAATATCTTTGTTGTCAGGTGTCTCTCATGCAGTCATTTGTGTGTTAATCTGTAGAACACTCTTTATACATTTTGATGCCTTTGGCTGTTAAAGTTTCGTGTTTTATTCTTCAGCTTTTGGGGGGTCCATATATTTCCACATAAGTTTTAGAATTAATTTAAAATTCCTCCCCACCAATCACTGTGGGGATGCAGGTTAACTTGACAAGACGGATGTCTTTCCTCAGGCTCAGTTTTTGAGCACAGTGTATCTCTCTCCATTTACTTAGGTCTCTGTTCATTTCTCTCAATAATGCCTTCTAGCTGACTTTTGACCTGTTTAGACATTTCTTGCTGGGCCTATAAGTAGACAGTATTATCATCTATTCTGAATGAGGCCTCTTCAATTTCAACTTTTTGTTTCTAATAGGCATAGAAACAATTTTGTATATCAGTTTGTTTTCAACAACATTGCTAAGCTCCTGTGTTTTTGTATTTTACAGATTCTTTTGATTTTCTACCCAGGTAATCATACCTTCCAAGAATACTGGAAGTCATCTGTCTTCCTTTTTAATACTGATAACTTTTTCTTTTAGTAATAGCTAGGATTTCATTGTATTGTTAAAGGAGTAATAATGGGCAATATTATTTGCATCCTATCACAAAAGGGAAGTTTTCAGCAATCAAGTATCAAGCATGATGTTCTTTATAACATGTAGAACTTTCCTTTTATTCTTAGTCTACTAAATATTTAACTTTCTCAGTACTTTCTGATATCTGGCATTTTTTTTCCACTTTTTAACTCTATCACAGTGATAGTTGACTTTAGAATGTCAAATCAATTGAAATCCTGTAATAAACCTACTTTGGTTAGGATATGTTGTGCTCACTTTGTGTTTGAGTATGTGTGTGTGTGTGTGTGTGTGTGTGTGTTACTGGAGATTGAACCCAGGACTTTGGACATGCTAGACAAGCACTCTACCCCTGAGTTACATCCTCAGCCTTATTTATACTTTAAAAAATCTATATCATCTATAAATTTCAAAGATGTGGCTCTGAGGGTGATACTCCATTGTTGTGCAGAGACTTTTTTTATTTAAATTTAATTTTTGAGAACTTCATCCATGGATATTGTATTTGCATTATTTCCATCCCTCCCAGTCCCCCCTTCAACTCCCTCTCAATTTCTTATCCTTTTCTTTAATTATTATTACATATACATTCAACCATTTAATGTAGTTCTGTGTACCTGTGTTTAGGGCTGCCCATTTGGGATTAAAAACTTTTTCAAAAAGTTTTTTTGACTTACTGTTTTCATTTTAAGGTTATGAGTGTATTGCCTGCATGTAAGTGCACCCATGTCATAAAGTGCCCCCCTGGAAGACAAAAGAGTGTGTCGAATCCTCTGGAACTGGAGTTACAGACTGATGATTGTTAGCTGCCATGTGGGTGCTGGGATTAGAACCTCTGTCTTCTGCAAAAGCAGGCAGTGTGCTTAATTGCTGAGCCATCTCTCCAGTGCAGAAACTTTTTTGGAGGCAGGGTTTTCCTGAGCCCCAGCTGGCCTGGAGCTCTGTGTAGACCAGACTAGCTTTGCTCTCACAGAGGTCTACCTACCTCCTGAGTGCTGGGATTAAAGGCGTGTGCTACCATGCCTGGCACAGGATTAAGAAATTTTAATTTCTTGTAATCTCATTTATTGATTTCAGGGACTATTTCCTGTGCTATTGGAGTCCTGTTCAGAAAGTTCTGGTCTATTCTTTTAACTTCATGCATATTCCCTGTTTCCCTCCTACAGTTTCAACATTACAGGTTTTAAGTTAAGATCTTCAGTTCATTTTGAATTGACTTTTGTTCAGGGTGAGAGATTTGGGTCTAATTTCATTCTTCTACAAGTGTGTCACCATTTGTTGAATGGACTGTCTCTTTTTTTTCTAAGTATATATGTATGTTCTTGATGCACTTGTCAAAAAAAATTAAGTGTCCATAGCTGTGTGGGCTTCTTCTTGGGAGCTCTAGCCTATGTTTTTTGTTGACACCAAGCTGTTGTTATCACTATTAATAATCTGAGGTCAGGTGTTGTGAAACCTCCAGCATTGTTCTTTCTACTTGGATTACTTTGGTTACATGTGGTATTTTATGTTTCCTTATGAATTTTTGAATTGTTTATTTTCTAGGTCTGTGATGAATGCCATTGGAATTTTTAACTGGAGTTGTATTGAATCTGTTATTTATTACTTTTAATAACTTAGCCACTTTCAAAGTATTTACTCTGCCAATCCAGGAGCCTGGATGTTCTCACTCTCATCTGATACCTTCTTGAATTCTTTCTCAGTGTTTTCATTGTGTAGGTCTTTCACATCCTTCTTGAGGTTTATTCCTAGGTACTTTAGGTTTTGAAAGCTATTAAAATGAGGTGTTATTTCTAATTTCTTTCTCAGCAAGTTCATTATTTCTATAAATGAAAACTACTGACTCTTCTATGTTGATTTTGTATCCTGTCACTTTACTTTTGGTACAATCTGTATGTTCTTTTAAGTATAAATCATGTCATTTATACATAAGGATAATTGCGTGTCTTCCATTCCTATTTCTATACCTTTTATATCTCCGTCTTGTCCTCCTGCTTCTGCTAAGCATCACACTATTGACTGACTAGAAATCATAGTCACCCTCTTCTTGTTCCAGATTTTAGAAGAAATACTTTCAGTTTTTCTCCATTTAGCGTAAAGTTGGCTACAGGTTTTTGTATGTAGCTTTTATTATTTTAAGGTATGTTCTGACTATTCCTAATTTCTTCAGGACTTTCATCATGAAGACATACTGAAGTTTCTCAAATGTTTTTTCTGCATCTAGAGAGACAATCATGTGATTTCTATCCTTAAGATGATTTACTAAAAAAAAAGATTTATATGGTAAATTGCATTTGTTGATTTGTGTATATTGAACTAATTTGCATCTGTAGGATGAAACCTACTTTGTCTTGATGTATGATTTTGATGTATTCTTAAACTCAGTTTGTAAGTCTTTTGTTGAGAATTTTTGTTCCTATGTTCATCAGGGTTATTGGTCTGTAATTTTCTTTCTGTTGTATCTTTACCTGGTTTGAGTAGAATAATATTGGCCTCATCGGATTCATTTGGTAAAGTTCTTTCTTTTTCTATTTGATGGAACAGTTGAGAAGTGTTGGAACAGCTCATTCTTTAACATATGGTAGAATTCAGGAGTGAATCCTTCTGCTACTGGGCTTTTTCATGGGGACACTTTTCATTATTGCCTTGATATCATTGCTCATCATGGATCCATTTAAATGGCTTATGTCTTCTGGCTTTAATTTACATGGATCACTTGTATTTAGAAGTTTCCGTTTCAACTAGGTTCTCCAGCTGATTGGGACCGGAGTTTTCATAGAGCTCCCCGCTAATCTTGTGGATTTCATTGAGCTCTGCTGTAGCATCTCCCTTTCATTTCTGCTTTAATTTATTTAGGTGTTCTCTCTTTCTTCTGGTTACTTTGGCAAGAGGTTGGTCAATCTGGTTAACCTTTTCAAAGAACCAACCCTTTCTCTCATTATGTGTATTGTTCTTTTAGTCTCTATTGCATTAATTTCTTCTGTAATCTTTATCTTTTTTGCCATTTACTAGAGATTTTAAAAGTTAGTGTTTTATCAATTATTTAATTCTATTTTTTGACCTATAGATTATTTACAAGTATACCTATTGATATACAAACATGTTAGGACTGTTTAATTTTTCATTGCTTCTTATTATAATTCTAATATTTTCATAAATTTATTTAACAAGATTTATATTTTTAAATGTTTTTAAATTTTTTATGTAGCTGAGCTCCCCATAGCCTTGAAATGAATGATTATGCTACTATTAGGTATAGGTCTCTATATTTTCCCATTAGGAATTCACTAACCATGTCATTAAAATCTCCTGTATTTGTACTGATTTTCCTCTATCAATTATTCAAATAGCTGTATGGAAATTTTCCTCATTGCTGAGGGTGTGTCTATTTTTTCCTTTTAGTTTTTCTTATTCATATGTTGTTTTAAACAGTTTGAAATTGCATTTTATAGGTCAGAATTGAATATCAGCAACTTTATAATCAAACAAACATTCTGATGTTATGGTTTTGAATCCTATCTTCATAGGTTAGGGAATAGTTGAATCTTATAGAGTAAGATATTACAACGGTTTATAGCTGTCCAAAGATTTCAGTACATACACAGATGCACTCTACATACAGTATTAACATTTCCATAGTGTGTGTGATGAAAGAAAAAAAAGCTGAAAAGGCAGCATAATAATGAAAAATGGCTCAGAATTACTTAGTTTGGTATAAATTTAGAATTATAATTTCCCACTGAATAAAAATGCTATCATAATTGTGTATCCCATCACTGATTTTTTTTCCAATCTTTCAATTCTACTTTGACTAATACTAAAATCTGTAAAGCAAACATTCCATTAGTGAGGGCTTCCATGACTTATGATTTTTCCATTCTTTTATTTTTCAGTTTTCTCTATGTTTATATTTATAAATTTTTCTTCACAAGCAGATGAGTAAAGTTGGTTTTATCAGTCTGATTCTGTTTGTCTTTTCAGTAAAGTATTTAGTCCTTTTATATTTAATGTAATTAATAAACTCTGCTTGGTCTGTTTCTGTATCTTGTTCTCCCTCCTTGCTTTCCTTCTTTTGGGCAGTATACCTTTCATCCAGCTGTCCCTCTTTCTCCATTATCATGTTAGTTTTGTAATCTTTTACACTGCTTTGCTGGTGGAGGATACAGGATGCCTTGATAACCTAACCAAAATACGATGCATAGTAGTGTTTTTGTTCTTTAATGGGAAGTGTAAGAACCTAGGACGATGTCAACGGACTTTGTACACCCCCTGAGTTACATGCTACTCATGGGCATCTGACCTTGCATAATTTAAACACCTTAACAATAATTACCATTACAACTTTGCACAATAGTGTATGTTTTACTGTTTCCTTCATTGGTGTAGTAATGACTCCAGGTTTTGTTTTGTCTGTGATGACTTGACGTCACAGTTATTTCTGAAGTGTATTTTTCCTGGGAATGAAATTTTCTATTGGAAATCCACAAACATACTTCAATATATTCTTGCACTGCTTTATTACATAAATTTTTCTCTGCTGATGTCAGATGTCCTTTTCTTCTGAATAACAGTCTGATTATCCTCTTTGGCGTCTTGTAACTTCATTATGCTTTCTCAGATGACGTTTTTTGTTGCATTTGTCTCAGTTTGCATCTTTATGATTTCTTAAATTATATCTTAACATCATTCAGCAATTTTGATAATTTCTGTTGCATTTTAATCCTATTTCTGCCTCATTCTACCTTGCCTTCTTTTTAAAATATTTTGTTTATTATTTTTATTTTATTTGTATGAGTGTCTTGCCTGCATATGGGTAAGTGCACCTGCATCTTGCAAAGTCCAAGGAGGTCAGAAGAAGGTGCCGTAGAGCCCTGGGAACTGGAGTTATGGACGATTGTTAACTTCCATGTGGGTGCTGGGACTCGAACCTGGGTCCTCCACAAGAGCAGCCGGTGCTCTTAACCACGGAGCCATCTCTCCAGTCCTACCTTGCCTTCTTAATAGGAGTTTAATTGCACGCACGTTAAAGATTTGAATAAATCTACCCCCAATGTTTACTTTTGATCACTTTATTCTTTATTTTGGACATTTTCTTTTGAGCAATATTTCATTTTCCTAATTATTTCTTCAGCTCTATATAAATTGCCAGTGAACTCAACAAATGGTATCTGAAGTTATGGTGTTTTTAAGTTACAGAATTTCTAAGGTTTTTGTTTTATTTTTATAGTTCCCAGGTTTCTATCAGAATTCTCTTTTTTATCACATATATTCTCACTTTACACCACATTGAACATATTTGCTATGTGATTTTAAAGCTTCTAAAACTCTATTAATTAAATTTGTCTAGTGTCTATATAAGTTCTACTTATGGGTCTAATTGTTTCTGATGTATATGAAAGAGAAAGCAACAGAGAGAGGAAGAGGGAGAGAGAGTGTGAGAGGAAAGAAAGAGGGAGAAAGAGTGAGAGAAAGAGAGAGAGAAGGAGAGAGAGCGAGAGAAAGAGAGAGGGAGAGAGCGAGCGAGAGAGAGAGAGAGAGAGAGGCCTGTGTACAACGCTATAGTTTTCTAGGTAGTATATTTGTCTCTGTGAAGTTACCAGTAAGTCTATCTTGATTGTCTTAACACAATTTCTTGTTGAGTAAAAATATCTCTTGTCTTTTCATGCTTTTTTCAATGCATATAGAAAAGAAGTTGGAGAGGAAAGTATCAAGGAAAGCCTATAACTTTAGAAGACTCTAGTATGTACCAAAAGTATAGTCTCAAAACTAGGTTTGTATCTGGTTGGTTGGTTGGTTTTATTCTTCTATCCTAAATAAATATTAAAAGAATAACCTGTATTCATGAAAATGATAGCCAAGTAACAATAAGTATTGCTCACCTTCTGTTTTTCAATGTGACCATTATAAGATTATTCAATATTTTAAAAGAATTCCAATCTCACCAGAGCACAGTCTTTCTTATAATGGTCATTTGTGGTGGCACACACCCTTAATCCCAACACTTGGGAGGCAATGGCAGGTGGATCTCTGCGAGTTTGAGGCCAGCCTGGTCTCCATAGCGAATTCCAGGCCAGCTGAGGCTACAGGGAGACCCTGTCTCAAAAAGACCATTAAATAAATAAATAAATAAATAAATGTCATTTGCTGGCAGTACTTGGACAAACATAATTTTTGAGATTGCTATTGTTCTAAAGAGCTCTTGGGTCACAGAATCATGCATTATAATCTACTTTTCATCTGTACCTCACATTTCCAGCTAAGGGCATCCACCAAGCTGTATCCTTGAGCTCCTGGTTCATGGCTTTCATGCAAGGCAATTGATGATTCCTTACACAGTGGCTGATATAAAGTTTTATGTGTTATGCCATGAACTTTTAAACTGAGGAGACATTTGAAACTCTAGGATATCAGTAGAGTAACAGTGAAGAGTTATTGCAGACCAGGGATAGAGAATTAAAAATAGCAGTTATGCATGGTTTTAATTGACACTTTCTCAAATTCTTGTGAAAAGGTACCTGTGTTGTTTGTCCTGCTCAATACAACAATATTTATAGTGTTTCATCTTTAAAAAAAATATGAGTCACTTATGTAATCCATACTTGAATTTTCAAAGCTAATTTTAAGTGCTGAATTTATATTTTAGAATCCATAATTTATAGACTTGGTAACTTTGACCTGTGCTGAGGTTATTCATACAATCTTGAGGAGTTATGATTCCTTCAATTATTTTCTGTGAAACAAACTCCAAGTAATACCATTTATCTTCAAAGACTTTTGACAGCATAGCCTTTTGTTTTTGTAGTTAAGTTTTCAGGCTAAAAGTATTTTTGGTGCAGCCGAGATGACTCTTGCTTGTTTGTTTGTTTGTTTGGTCTTTTTGAAACAAGGTTCCCCTGTAACCCCAGCTGGCCTGGAACACACTATGCAGACCAGGCTGACCTTGAACTCACAGAAATCGACCTGCCTCTGCCTTCAGAGTGCTGGGATCAAAGGCGTACACCACCACGCCCAGCTCCAAGGTGACTCTTGCATTCCACGTAGAGAAGGGTTCTCCGACTCCTCATGCATCCTAGGTCAGTGGTAGACACCAAGGTGGACATACTTGTGATTTATCTCTGGTCAACATAATGATTAAATATCTTGACTATCACCCTTTTGGTACCTATATTTTACCAAAACACTTGTATGAAAATTTATGAAAATGTTTCTTAAAGCATTTGGATATAGGACTCCTGTGAACACCAGAATTCTAATTTGGTGGGGCTACTCTGACTTTCCCCATAGTGTACACAGACAATCAGAACTGTGTTTAGCATTAACTCCAAGTAAGTTTTCAGATATGTTTAATTAAAATTAAGGTTTGGACTTAATATTTTACATTATCTTATTTAATTTGTCAAAGATGTCTCAAGTATGCTAGCTTTATTATTATTGGAATCTATAACAAACAGATTGCTGTTTCTTGCTGCACAGTCTTCTGGAAATATTGTCAAGTGTGTATTGCAATGGTCAGGCCATTGACATGATAATTTTTAGCCTAAAACATACAAATATTTATAAATATATGACTGAACATGTGTGTGTATCTATGTAGATATATGTGTGTGAAAATATATAAGATGACTGGTATATGATATCAGTCATTTACTAAACTCTATAAGTAGAATTGTTAGATCTTAGGATTGTGATGAATATGGACTTCTTTTGGTTGATGTGTAAATATCTAAATATGCTACACATGACAAGCTACTAATCAGTCCCAAATTTGGTATATTATATTCATAAATATTGCATTAGTTTTTCATTGCAATGACAAAATACCTGAGAAAAAATAATTTAAGGAAGGAAAGATATACTCTGACTTATGGTTTCAGGCCAGGATCACTTGGCCCTATCACAGTATGCTTTTACTGAGAGATATCATGGCAGAGAACATGTATGCAGTGGAACAAAACTCAATTTGCCTCGCTGCAGCCAGGAAGGCTGGGGGTATCCTGGGATAAGAATTACTCTTCAAAGACACGCTCCCAATGGTGCATTTCTCCAGCTAAGTTCCCTCCTTCTAATAGCCCTTTCAGCTAAGAATTCATCAATGGACTATTCAATCCACTGACTTTAGCATCCTTATGATCCAGTCCCTCCCAATAATACCACCGCCTAGGGACCAAGCCTTCAACACATGAATAGTTTTGGATGATATTTCTTATTCCCACATAAGAAGAACAGACAAACAGGCAGACAGACAGATGACATATTAATACATAATAGGCTATTAATGCATAGTGTATTATATTCATATAGTTATGAAAAAATTCTGATTTCTTCTTAACTCTCTCAAAGAGTCTTGGAAATCTCCAATATAAATGTGATTGCCCCTATTTTTATAAGGAAGTCCAGATTCCTATTGATTAATTTGTGTCAAATTACTATTTCTTAGTGACAGCTTGGAAGTATTCACTCACTTGTGTATTTGGAGTCTTAATATAGTCTGGGGGCTCAGGATACAGAAGTAGAACAATGTCCCCATCACCATGGAGTTTGCATTCTAACTAGAGAGGATGGACTGCATATAAACAAGTAGATAAAACAGTTGCTTTCATATTTTTGGTCTTTCTGAGACAAGACTGGTATTGATCTCACAGATATCTGACTGCCTCTGTCTTCTGCATGCCAGCACTAAAGGGACTAAAGGTATGCAGCATCACACCCAGCTTGATTTCATGTTTTTAAAAAATTTATGAAGAAAAGGCAACAGAAGAAGACAGTAAGTTGCTTGCTATAGAGTGTTACTTCAAAGTGATAACTTTGGTACCTGTGGGGATTACAGCTTATTCGGCAGAAGGTAGGGAGGTTTTTATGAGCAGTTGGATGTTACTGCAGACCAGATTTTTAAAAATGAGGCTAGCTTAGTTTAAGGCTCAGACCATGGAGTGGAACAGTGGGCAACTGTGGGTATCAACGGTAAGTAAAGCCAATAAGACTGGATTAGATGTGAGGGACAGACAGTCACCAAGTATTTGTAGTCCCAGCTTCCTTCCTTCCTTCTTTCCTTCCTTCCCCCCTTTCCCTTTATTTTATTTTTTTATTTTTGAGACAAGTTTTTGTGCAGCCAGGCTAGACTTGAACTCACTATATAGCAGAGGTTGGTCCTGAACTCCACTCTCAAATTCTAGAATTGCAGGTCTATGCCATCATGCTTGGGTGTGATCCAGGTTCTGAAGCTGGATTCACGTCTGATTCCACCTCACCAGCTTTGTAACCTGGGACAAGTAATATGTTGTCGGTTTCTTCATTTGGAAAACTGGAGGAGACACCACTACTGTCAACTTTATAGAATTGCTGTATAGAATTGTGTGTGTGTGTGTGTGTGTGTGTGCGTGTGTGTACACCTGCACACATGTTCACAGGATCATGTTTAGTAAAAACTACCACAGTATCTTCTGTGTCCATGCCAGTTAAGTACAATAAATTTGCAAATGACTGATAATCTAGATTTGAGGCTCACATTCATCAAGGTGGGGAAGACTCAAGGAAGACCAGATTGGCAGGGGGAATGCAGGAGAAGTTGAGGGATGTGTTTAGGACGCATCTTAAGATTGATTTTATTATTGGAACAGAGATGAGGAAATCTGAATTTCATAGGGGAGATCAGAAATGAACAGACATATATCCACATTTGTGCTATTTAAAGCTCAGCTGCAGGATAAGCACATACCTAGGATGACAATGTGCAAAGGAAGCAGGTGGAGTACAAAGACCCCGCCAGCACAGGGAGGATGGGAGAGGCAGTGGGACCAGGAAATGATTCCAATGCATGCACATCTGGTTCTGACATGTGCTGCCTATATCACTGGAAACTAGCCAGAACGTATGCTTCAGAAGGCCCTGCAGACATGAAAGCCTCTTTATACATCGCTAGTGGTGAGGGTCTGTGGCTTCCGGCCTGGACCCTGATGACAGGAATTTTCCATTAATGCTTGACAGTAGCACAAAGAAACTGTGGTAATAATCTTCCTCCCCGTGTTTACTATGAGATGGTTTCAGTGCAATCATAGTTATACGTGACCCCAAATACCAGACCAATGGCTTTAAATTGTGTCATTATGATATTCTTGTCTGAACTTGAAAGTGTAGGCATCTCCAATCTACAAATTTTTTTTGATTCAGAATCTAGGACTAAAAAGGAATGACTCCATAAACACTGTATTATTCATGATGATTTGATTCCTAGTCAGCCCTCAAAGGCCCAGCTAACCCACAAGGATACAAAACCAAAACACAGATAATATATAGACCCTGAAAAACAGAGCAAGGCTCTGCAGGAATATTTCCTTGAATTTCTTAAAATAAAGGGAATATATTTTCTTCTTTGTTAGACCTAGCAGAGTAAAGATAAGCAGTTGCCTACCAGGTGGAAGTAACAAGCAAGGAAAGTGTTCCTTGGCCAGTTATCCACCTGTAAAGAGGTCAGTGATTTTGGGACACACAGGGGTATAAATCGAGGAAAAGAATGCTAGAGGGCTGGGAGATGGCTCAGTAAGTAAAGGGCTTGCCACTCAAGTGTGAGATGCTGAGTTCAGATTCCCAGACCCCATGTAAGGCAGACACAGTAGCATGCATCAGTAATCCCAGGACTCCTAGAGGGAGATAGGAAGCAGAGACAGAAGAATCCACAGACGTTCAAAAGGTCAGTCCGCCTGTAACACAGCCATGAGCAAATGACAAGAGACAGTGACTCAAACAAGACAGAAGGCAAGGGTCAACACCTGAGGTTGTCCTCTGATTTCTACACGCACACTGGGCACATGTGTGTGGCACACACACAGACACACAAACTTTTTTAGAAAGAGTACCAGAAAGACAGGACACAAAGTCTAGTCTTGGCTTTGATATTCAACTATGCCCTGACTTGAAGAAATCTGTTCTGTGGCTCAGTGCCCTTTGATTTATAGTGGGTGTCATGATCTCTAATTTTATACTATAGCCAATACAACATTTGCACTGTTATCATACGTATGTTCATATAGAAAACATACCCATGCATGTTTGGTGTCTACAGTATGTGTGCTCACGTGTGATAGTGTAGACGGAGGAGAAATCCCAGTAACTAGTTTTCATCGCCTGATTTATTACTATTGGTACCTTGCAAACTCAGCTCATCTCTTTGTTTTTAAAAAATATTTTAATTAATTCTTTGAAATTTTGTGCAATGTATTTTGATCATATTTACTCTCACTCCCTGCAAATCCCCAGATCCACTCCCACCTTCCCCCAACTTTGTGTCTTCTTTTTTTAAAATAGCTATTCAACTCCAATTTATGCTAATCATACACTTCTGGGTGTGGGGCCATCCACTGGAGCATGGTTGACCTCCCAGGGACCATGCCCTTAAGGAAAAGGGACTCTTTCTCTCCCAGAACCATCAGCTGCCCATAGTTAGGGTTAGGGCCTGTGAACTCCTTCCTACTCTATTTCAGAATGTTGCTTGGCTTGATCTTGTGCAGGTCTTGTGCAGGCAACCACAGCTGCTGTGAGTTCATGAGTGCAGCAGTCCTGTCCTGTCCAGAAGACACTGTTTTGCTCTGGTCTTCCCTGATCTCTGCTTTTACAATTTTTCTCTCCCCTCTTCTGTGATGTTCCTGAGAAGGTTTTATAGATTTAAATTGATGCAACCAAAACTATGAATGGCATGATTTTAATAACGTGGAGTAGTAACAACAGAAATGAAATATGAACAAATACAACTGATTCGACTGGTTCAGGAGTTTTATTCACAGTAACATGGTGATCATATCTAGTTTCTCATTGGTTCTACCAATTTTTCCTAGCAGATACCTCAGTGAGCTGCCAAAAATGATCTATTTTCAGCTTTCTTAGGGGCTTTGGTGCTCGCTGAAGTGTGTTCAGTTACTTTAGAAAGTATGTATCTTATGTAAATATGATCAGTAGCATCCTGATTATTTACCTTCGAAATAAACCTAAAATCTGATTGCAGATTACTATTTACTACTTTAACACTGCTCCACGGTAAAGCCAGAATGGGTTCCTATTTAAAGTTTCAGAGTTTTATCAACGACTTCCCAACATTGCCAAGACTTTCCTGATGTAGTTTCAGCATGCTCCTACTGTTGCTGACTTTTGGGAGGATGTTTGCATTTCACATTAAATAGCACAAATCCAAAGTCATACAGGAAAAGTATAATATTTGAGCCTTATGATTTGTACAGCTTCTAAAAGGAATGTATTATGTCAAATGCATGACTTTTCAGTATATTAAAAATAGTTAAAAAGAGCTGGAGAGATGGCTCAGCAGTAAAGAACACTTGTTGTTCTTGCATAAGACCTGGGTTCAAATCGCAACACCCACATGGCAACTAGCAACTGTCCATAACTCCAGTTCCAGGGGATCCAATGGCCTCTTCTGTCTTCCAAGAGCATTGCACAACATGGGTGCACTTACACAGATGCAAACAATACATGAATACACATAAAAATAAGAAAATAGTTTTTAAAATAGTTTTAAAAATCAGAAGTATTGGGCTAGAGAAAGAATTTAGTCAGTAAAGTGCTTATAGAGCAAGCTTAAAGAACTGAGTTCTAGTCACAGAACCCATGTAAACCAGGAAGCTGAGCATGGCAGCACGCACACTTCCAATCCCACGCTGGGGAGGTAGAGACAGGAGAATTCCCAGGGCTTGCTGTCAGCCAAGCCAAAGGGCAAGTTGAGACCCTGTCTTGAAAACCAGAGTAGATGGCATCCTGAGGAAACACACCCATGTGCATAGGCATGCATCATACCTGTACACACACATAAAATCTGAAACTCCCTTTTTATTCTGTCTGATCTGTATTCTGCTGCAAAACCACACAGAAGGAAACCTGACCTTGTGGCTTCTTCCTACCCAACATAAGGCTGGTGAATTCTGTTTAATGTGGTTCTGTTACATAAAGACAACCAGGGACTGTGCAGACATTCTGAATGAAGTCAACTATGGTAATTGTACATGGTACTTGACCTTTTTGCTCATGTAAGCAACTATTTGATTAGTTGATGCATAATAAAAATACATTCCAGGTGCATGTGAACTTTGGAAACTATAACCCGATTTAACACTACACATTTGCACATTAGTATTGAGTGAATACACTTTATTTATCTTTTCTCCAAATCCAACCTTCCATTTAATCTGTTTTTGATAAATGGCAGAATCATCAGATTAAAACTATCATGTGCCTAATAAAGATTTTCTGGTATAAACTTTAAATTCTCAATAGAATGATTTGATGTAACAATTTTTGTGTTTTGATTATTATTGTCTATTATCTACTGCACATATCTTTTGATCTTCAAGTTTCAATTAACTTTCTTAGCTATTCTTATATTAATAAACAAAAAACAAAAAATTGTATAAACATAAAAATTCACAGTCCATCTGCACAGTTATGCCACACAATGAAGGTTCCTAATTTACATACTTTCACTGAGGCTGTGGGGTGGAACAGAGGAGAAACTGCTCCAGTGACCTATCAATTTTATTTAACTTCCATTACTCTTCACTACAGTTTTCTAAATTTATATGTTAAAAACATATAGTCCAGGCATGGTGGTACATGATGCCTGGAAGCCCAGCACTCAGGAAGCTGAGGCAGGAAGATAGTGAGCTTGAAGCCAGCCTGATCTCAAAAAGATAGAAAATCTACCTAAAGTCCCGAATAGCCACAAACACAGAGGATGATAGAAAAAGATTGAAGAATGGGGTAAAATGCCTTCCCTCACATTCCAATGTCCTCTTTGATCCCAGGTTCAGCAGATGTGGTATCTAAATCCAAGAATATTCTCAGAAATGTTTTCTCTGAAGTAATCGAATATTCTGTGAGGATTTTTATTATAGAAGGCATTTCATCTATATTATCTTTCAAGAATTCTTAAATGCTCTTAAATATGTCCTTCACATACTATACGTCTGGCAGTTTTACTAATTCTGGAATGGAATGATTCCTTTAAAATGACAAAAAACACCAAATATGGTAATAGAGTTTACTGAAATATGAGCTAGATATCTATGATTCATGGAGGCATTATTTTACCTTTGTTGTAATCACAAAAGCAATAAAAATATGCTTGTTATAAGTAATTAGGCAAATGGGAAAATATAAACATAGTTCATCATTATTAATTTTTATATTAGGAATCCATATAAACTCTTGTTTATATGCCCAGACATAGATACTTCTTGTTTATTAAAGAAAGTTTAATTTTTTAAATTTTATTTTTCTTCTTTTCATGTGTGTGCATGTTTATTCATTGTGTAGATATGTGTTTGCATATGTGTGAGCATACATTTGTGTATGTGGTTGTGGAGGCCTGAAATGGGTATCAGGCATCTTCCTTGAACATTCTTGTACCCTCCTCCTTGAGTCAAGGTCTCTCCCTCAGAACCAGAGCTCACTGATATAGCCGGTCTCACTAGTTAGCTTGCTCTGGGGATCCCCTGTCTCTGTCCTCCAAAGCTGGAATTATAAGTGGCCACCACATCCATCCAACATTTACATGGATTCTTGGGATCCAAGCCCTGATCCTCATGTTTGCACAGCAAGCACTTTAACCAAAGAGCCATCTCCTCAGCCCAGAACATTTAAATTTTTATCACAAATATATCAAATGTAGAGAAAATTTCAAGAAATATGAGAGGTGTCTGTACACCTACCATGTAAAAAGCTTTTCGTGCATTCAACAAGTACTTATTGAGAACTACTAAGCTAGACATGCTTCTAAACACCTGCAGAGTTAACAGCAAGCAAGCTACACAATTAGAGAAGCACAGACAATAAATTCACTGCATGTGAAAAATGTGATAGTTGCTGATAATTGCCACAAGAAAAAGACAGAACGGGGAAGATGTCAGGGATATTGAAAGGATAGATGTGAAATCTATGCCCACATTTGAGAAGCCTCACTGAAGTAATGGCTTCTGAGGAAAAAATAACCGAAGCAGTTAAAGGAGTGAATGGAATGAACCATGCAGATGGCTGGGGTCAGGATGCTCTGAACAGAGAGCACAGCAAGGGCAAATGCCCATGGTGGGTATGTGCCTGTGTGTGGAGCCTCTCCATCTCCTCTTGCTCTGCTTCATTTCTATCCATGCCACGGCTTTCTTCCATTGACTTCTAATTTACTCTAGTGCTGAGTTCCATTTTTTCTTGTCTTCCAAACCTTGAATTTCTCTCCAAGAACCTTTTTATATAAACACCATCATCTTTGCCATATGGCATTGTAATTATGGCTTGTTTATAAATATTTAATCATTTCCAAGAGTTGTTTTGTATGTAGTAATTATTGAGGTGGTTATTTTAATTGTCTTAGTTGTGGAAGACAGGAAGGAAAGCACTCTTATTTACTATTGATTTCCAAATTTCATGCCTTCTACTCCAGGGCATATGCTTCTGTAAAATGATGCATCAATATCTTTGAGACTCCTTTGCAGCTGTTGTCATTAATTTTAATTAAAAAAAAATCTGAGAAAGGAAAAAAACATATTTTTGGTAATTGCCATAAACAGTGTTTCTATGTAGTCCTTAGATCAAAGTTACTTGGATTGCCACAGTTATCTAACCTCCTATAGTCAATGACCATGACAGTTAAGATCTGTTGTAATTATAAATTTTTTAATTTTTCCTTGATATTCTTTCACTTTGGGTCTTGATGTTTTCCTGGTAGGTGGGTATAAATAAGCTCATGGTGATTATCTTCTTGGAATTTGTTGCTTTAATTTCTGCTATGAAATCTATTCCATCTAATATTAAAATAATACTATTTAAATAATACTCTAATACTCAAAATTCCTATTGCAATTAGTTTCCCTATCACATCTTTTTGTGCTCTCTTCTTTTTACCAATTCTGTAAATACATATTTTTAGTATAGCTTTTTAAAACAACATGATTTTAGTTTTTAATGCAATTAGACACTGTCTTTTAACTATCAAGCTGGCTCTCTACATATGTCTTAAATTTGTCTCTCAAATTCTAACTTTGGTTGTCTTTCTCTGATTTATAATGGATGAGTATTTAAATTTATTTCTCCTATTGGTTTGTAGATTACACATTTCACTTCTTGATTTATATTCTATACTAGAATTAAATTATAAAGAACTTCATTTACATGTATTTGGTAAACTTATCATACCCCAGTGTAAGCTAAGGTTCTTGCTTAGAACATCAAATATCTCTCTCTCTCTCTCTGTTGCCCCCTCTCTCTCTCTCTGTGTGTGTGTGTGTGTGTTTTCTATATGCTTGTATGTGGGTAAACTCACTAGCAAAGGCACATGTACAAGCCAGAAGTCAACACAGGATGCCTTCCTCATTTGTTTCTACACCTTTTTATTGAGACAGGATTTTTCAGTGAACCTGGAGCTCACCATTTCAGCTAGGCTACCTGGTCAGTGATCCCCCCAGGATCCACCTGTCTCTGCCACCCTCCCACCCTAGCCCTGGGATTGCAAATATGTGCTGCTAGGCCTGGCTTTTATATGCTGGTGCTGGAAACCCAAACTTGGGTCCTCACAGCAAGTGTACCCACTGAGCTATCTCCCCAACCCTTATCTCACCTTTAATAGAGATTTTTGTGAACTTAATACTATGATATTATTGTCTGTGTCTCAGCTCTACTTTGTTTATACACTGCAAGCTCCTATCTTTTAAATTGTTTGAACTAAGCTTGCATGTTTTCCTCCATTGCTTGTTGTTGCTTCCTAGGCTTCATTTGTCCTTTTTCGCTTCACGTTCATACTTGAGAATTTGTAAGTGGCAAATACTTTCAAGGTTGAGATCTAAAAATGTCTTTATTTAACCCTCAAACTCTAATAGTAATTTTTAATAGGACATATTATTAGGTTATTAGGACATTATTATCTATGTTTCAGCTGATTATTTTTCTTAGCACCTCAAGGATGATATTCTCTTGCCATTTTGTCTCTATTGTTGCTGATAAAATTGTTCTGTGAGGCCAACTGGTGTGATTTTTGCAATGCTATGTCATTTCTGACTTTGTATTGGTTCAGTCCTTCCACAAAGGGCACATGGAGACAAAACTAATATACAAGACATCTCTTGACAGAAGTGCCTGTGAAAGAAGAAGGAGCAGCAAGAAGGGAGTAAGATGGGAATGTAGGTGTGCACCTCAAAGGGCACAGAGAGGGGAAAAGTTCAGGGTAGGAAAAGGCTCAGGGAACTTCCCGGCCCAAAGCCTTTGAACCCTGCTCACGAGGAAGAGCTACCTGATTAAAAGAAGAGTCTAGTATTGATCAGGAAGGGATACACATGCTACCCATCATGCCTCCGGAAGACAGTGGCCTCTATGAATGCACTGTTGTGGCTCCCAGGCCAAAGGCTATTACCTTACATAGTGCCGTGCTTCTGCTCTCTTAAAGAACCACGGGGTCCACGGTCCACCATGGGGTCCACACTCAGGTTCTCCAAGTTCATTGGACTTTCATTTACTTGTCTCAATTTGTATTCTTCCCTTGTTTTCTCTCCTATGTTTTATATATCCATCATATCTACTCAGATTCAGCCACAGTTTCTTTGACAATTGTATCCCCTACCTTGTCTCACTTTCTTGAACTTCTATTGGACATATATGGTCAATCATCTGATTCCATGTTTCAGTCTTTGATACTTACTCTCACTTTATCTCAGTCAGCACCCTTCATTGTGAAAGCGTTCCTTGGATCACCCTTCCAGTGCAGTCTTCTTTTGAACTATGTCCAAATGTTTTTTTATCTCTATTTTTCATCTTCAATTACCATGTATCTCACTCATTGTGGATATTTTTTTAATATACCTATTCTAGTTCCAGAGTACTATTCCTTCCCTATAATTTTAATCTTTTCATTTGTCTCCAATCTACTTGTTTTGATTCTCTTACCTACTGATTCCTTCATGAATTTGCTTCCTTTTAAATTGTTAATATTAACCAAAGATTTTTTTTTCAGTTCTTAGATGTTTTATGTCTGCTGTCAAATAGTGTCTCAGGTATTCTGCCATTCTAGAACCAGTTTACACATTAGTTTTTCACACTTTGAGTCCCAGTGTTTTTCACATGCCAGTCTTAGATCTTGATCTTCTGCTTCTCAAGCAAGTTTTTGTTTTTTTGCTTGCTTGCTTTCTTACCAGAAAGAGAAATTGGTTTGTTGCTCCTCAGAATAATAAATAAAGACCTTTACTTTCTCCTTTCTCAGAGGGGCAGCCCAGGATCATTTTGGTACAAAGCTCTCTGTTCCCGTTTTCTTCACTTTGGCTTGTAAATGGACCTTAAAACTCTGATATTACTGAAGACTTGGACATAATTAACTTTTGGTTCCCTAAGAAGTAGATCCTGAGGGAAAAAAGTCAAGATTATGCAGACTCTTTGGTAGGTACACAGAACTCAGTGAGATACAGAGATAGAGAAGACCAGTTCAGTGTGTTTTTCAGGCAGGGACCTCTGTGAATTAGTAAAGTAAGAAATTTGGAAATCATGTAAAGCGTGCTTGGAATTAACCATTGAGGGAGTATGTCTATTTCTGTTCCGTGTCTGGGGAGTTACTAAGGCAGAGGGAGGAGGAGACAGTATACTCTGGCATTTCCAATATGTCTTGTACCATCAGAGGAGCCCCATATTAAACCAAAGTGGACTCTGGCAGTTAGAAGTCAACAGGGGTTCCCTAAAAGGGGCAAGGGCAGAGGAAGGAGAAGGAGGAAGGAGTAGATACTCCTCAGTATCCTGTTGGCTGTCACAGTTCTTTCATAACCTTAAAATGATCTTGGATTTAAGCTCCTTCCTTGCTCTGGTTCCTGGAGGCTTTCTTTTGTTTTATGTTTAGCAGAATAATTGCATCTTCTGTCTCATATTTTATTAGTACTTTAAAAAAATTAATGTTTATAGTTGGAAAGAGGTTTGCTAAGATGAATCCTCAGGCTGCTAGAAACAAAGTTCCGAGAAATGTTAACAGGTACTTTAACTGTATAAAATGAAGTCATTGCTGAACATGCTTCAGAATCAATTTTAAGATAACTTAAAAAAAAAGATTTTATTATTTTTATTTTATGTGTATGAGTGTATTGCTGCAATGTGTGTAAGTGCACCCATGTTGTGCAATGCCCACGGAGGTCAGAAGAGGGCATTGGATCCCCTGGAACTAGAGTTATGGATGGTTATTAGCTGCCACGTGGGTGCTAGGAACCAAACCTGAGTCCTCTGCAAAAGCAGTCAGTGCTTTTAATTGCTGTGTCATCACTCTAAGCCCCATCTTCAGGATAACTTTTAACATTTTTTCCCATAAACATACATGTAAGTCAACTTCATTCTTTTAATTCATTCCTCCAAAATAATGTAGATACTAATTTACAGGTTATTCTAGCCACAAAGTAAGCAACGATCATTATTCACCAATACTCTTTCATATTTATATCTCTGTGGCCTAAATTATTAATAGTAGACTACCTATGCTGAAGCCTTTAAGCACATTTTAATTTTAAGAAATACAATCAAATTCAGCTAAATTACTTTTACCCTTTTTTATTCTCATCCATCACATATGATAATTTTTGTGTTTAATTTGTTTTATTTTAGTTACTAGGGAAGAGAAATCATTTTATATATTTTTGGTCATTTAATATTCACATATGATTTGTTCATATTTTTATTAGTCTACATATTTTTTAAAATTAGTTCATAAGAACGATTTTTGTTTAGAATACTAGTTCTTTGTCATGTATCTTGAGTATACTTTTATATTTCATCTTTTGAATTTGTTTATTGTACTTTTTTACCCATGTAAAATTTTATGTAACCAATTTCAACTATTTTTGACTTTGTGGTGTCTCATTTTCATATCATGCATTTAAAGAATCTTCCATAACTATTAATTATAAAAACAATTTAAGCAGCTTTTTGAAAAGTCACTGTGAACTGGATACAACGTGGTATAGGGACGAAGATGAATAGGACTCTATTGCTTCAAAGTATCGTATTAAACATGAAATATTTTGTTCTATAAAAGGAATGAAGTAAATAGACCTTTTCCCTTCCACAAACAAACAAGAGAACAGATAACAATTCTCTAAACTTATTTATCTTTTTTAAAAGGAAAACTAAAACCAGTCAAAACATCAATAAGTATAGTAAATAATAATATTTAGAACTGATCAACAGGAAAGCCAGGCCTAGAGCTCAAGGTCTGTTTACACAATAATGCTGTGAGACTGTCAAGCGTGGTACTTCTCTGTTAGGTGAGTCCAATTCTGCAGAACTCACACAAAGAGGAATTTTTCAAATGCACTTTTTTTTTTTTTTTTGGTCTTTTTGAGGCAGGGTCTCCCTGTCCCCACCTGTCTTGGAACTCACTATGTAGACCAGGCTGGCCTTGAACCCACAGAGATCCTCCTGCCTCTGCCTCCCAGTGCTGGGATTAAAGGCGTGCACCACCACACAAGGCTCAAATGCACTTTTAAAAGTGCTTGACCAATATTCACCTCAGTAGCAATTTTTTTTTTTTTTTTTTTGTCTTTTTTAGAAAGGGCCTCTCTGTAGCCCCAACTGTCCTGGAACTCACTATGTAGACCAGGCCGGCCTTGAACTCACAGAGATCTGCCTGCTTCTGCCAGGGACTAAAGGCATGTGCCACCACGCCCGGCCTCAGTAGCACTTTTTTACACCAACTGTAATGACTTCATTTTGCTAAATATTGGTCAAGAGGAATAATATTGAAAACACAGTCTCTGACCTTCAGGAAATACAGCTGGAGAGGCAAAATATACGTGAAAAAAACCAAGTGCAATCTGAAAGCAGGATGAGGTGGGGCAGACCCAGTGTCTCTGCATGCAGTCAGAGGGGAAGCAAAGAGAACTCGGTGTCTCCGGTGCCTCCTAAGAATGAGAGCAGAGGGGCTGGAGAGATGGCTCAGCAGTTAAGAGCACTGACTGATCTTGCAGAGGACCCAGGTTTGATTCCCAGCACCCACATGGCTGCTACAAACCATCCTTAACGCCAGTTCCAGGGGAATACAAAGCCTTCTTCTGATATCTGCAGCATTGCACGACAGGGGTGCACTCATATACATGCAGGCAATACACTCATACACATAAAAAATAAAAATAATAAAATATTTTTAAAAAAAGAATGAGAGAGTCCTCCCAACCCAATGTAGAGATTCCTTCATGTGCAATCTTGTAGGTCATATTGATATTTGTTGCATAAAGAGCTCTTAGATAAGTATGAATCTAATTTTATTTTATTCTTTTTGAATCAAATTTTAAATGAATTGTGGAAAAATAAAAATATTGACCAAAAAATTAAATACGAATAACTTCAAATCTTGATTTTCCACATTAATGAAATGAAACAGAACAGTTAACAAGCCAAGAAGGCAGATGCTCTAGAATCTAGAGAAATCACTGTTTTCATAAATAAAGCATTCCCCTACAAACCACATACCGAGGCTGCTAGTACACACACACATGCACGCACACACACACACACACACACACACACACACACACACACGCCTGGCTCTCCTTTGGCTTGAGTTACCTGACAGCAACTTGAGGTTCATCAGGAAGATAAAAGGAAAAAAGTCACAGCAGGCTCCAGACAATCCACCAGTCAAAGTAACCACTTGGGAAGTCTCTGTTGTGAGCCCTGTGCTTTGAGAACAGGAATGCTTGTGTATGATTTTAATGTCTCAGGAGTTTATTCATCCAACCAACATTTACTGAATACCTGCTATGAGCCAAGTACCATATGTTTACATGGATGTAGCCAAAAGGCAACTTAACCAGTTAGGGAAGAAAAAAAAAAAATCTTAGGCAAGAGGATGTTAAGTTGGACTAGTGAGATGAATGGGCAAACATCACACACAGTGTTTGAGATGAAGGAGACTTCAGTGGAAATGAAGCCAGGTGTGGTGATGCATGCCTTTAATCCCAGCACTTGGGAGGCAGAGACAGGTGGATCTCTGTGAGATCAACGCCAGTCTGAGCTATACACCAAGTTCCAGGCCAGCTGGGGCTACAGGGAGACCCGGTCTCAAAAACAAAACAAAACAACAACAGAAACCAGATTCGAAGTAAAAAAACTGAAGGTAAAAAAGGCTGAAAGTGATGTTTGGGAATGCCTCTAGGCATGAAGATGTGAATTTGTCTTTATTCCCTTGTCCTGGGACTTACAATGGAAAACACTGGAAGCTGATCTTCCATTGAGTCCTGAAGTTGAGAGAGGCAGAGGAGGCTGAAGCCAAGACTCCTGCGTGAAAGAAAGCCTTCAGCAAAGAGTTTCCAAGCACTGGGCTGAATGGCCGAAAGGAGGGCAGTGGCATTCACAGGGATGGAGCTGGAAAGGAGAGCAGCTATCCAGACGCTTTCTTTGAAATCAGAATATTACTAGAACTCAGCAAATAAGTGAACAAAATGATAAGTTTACTAACAGTCCTAACCCCAGAGATGGGGGACAGGAGATGTGGTTTTTTGTTTGTTTGTTTTGTTTTCTAGGCCAGAGTTTTTTTCAGGGTAAATCTCAGAGCAGGTTTGGTGTTGCATGGTTCCCTCTGTTAGTGTACTTCAGAGTCTTGGAAGTACAGAGCTCCCACAGGGAGAGTTGAATCACTTCTTACTAGCACAGCTTTGGAGCATCTCAAGTGCTCTGTGCTGTTGTGTCAAGCCAGGGAGCAGATCTTTAAGAGTCTATGATGGATCACAGTATTGTATACAATAAATATTAAGCCATTGCCAGAGTCTGTATACTAATAGCAAGGTCCATTAATGTTTTAAATACCTACCACAGTGACCTGTTAATCTACAGTCCAAGGGGATATAGATTCATAAAGTCAAGCCAAAGTTTACTGTAAATAAACAGATTTGTGCAGACCCCAGAATTCCATTTGAAAGTCATTATCATCACTTTACACTTATCCTTCTTTTTCTCTATATTACATGAGATTTTTTTAGAGAAATTCAAAACACTCTAAAAGAAGATAGTAGAAATAATTGCACCATGTAACTGAAATAACTTAGCAATTCCCTTTGCTAAACATGTTCAACACTTGTTGAACACAGCTTGAGGAAAACTTGTTCACTTCCAACTCCCCTGTCCTCTGACGTATTCTTGATGTATGGACCATGTAGGGAGTAAATGCACTCTTCGTTTGATAGAGGTAAAATCATTTTGCTCTATTTTTTTCAGAATGTACTTTGGAATCATTCTTCCAGTCAGACTGAATTTGAAGGAAGTGATTATATTGGGAATGAGAAGTAAGGCCAACAAGAGCAGCTGGCCTGATCTGTCTCAGGGAATCAGTGTTTTTCAGTATAAAACTTGTAGCTAATCCTTCTGCTAGATATCCACAGCACACTGATCTCTTGTTTATTAGCATGCAGTGTCCCCACCTGGAAGCAAAACCTTTGGTTAAATGATCTTTTTGCTAAATGTTCTCTATATTTCATGTTTTTACAAAGTTTCCAAAGGAATGACTGTTACTTTCAACTTTCCCTCTATGGCACTCCTACTTCCCGAGGCCTCTTTGTTTCCCCTTAGTATCAAATCATGTTCCACATCATTTCTATCAGTTTGAACGTTCTCAATTTCTTCCTTTCCAGTCATCAATCCTTTTGTCGCTGTCGCCTTAAGTATGTACTCAGCCTAAACCTTATTCACAGATTAAGCAGATGGGTCACAGGTTTTCTCCCTTGATATTTTCATATAGAGCAGCTTTCATTTTCTAAATAAAATAATCATGATGATGATAGTGATGATGATGATGATGATGTGTTCAGTCATGGTAAAATAGCTACACTATATTTTTAGAAATGCTTCCAGTTTTATTTCATATCATCTGTTTCTTCAGGAAATTCTACTTTTATTTTTTAAACTTATACAAAGTAAGAGTTTTTATTATGACTTTTCTATGCATGCATATTATATTCTCTGATCATATTCCCCTCCTATCCTCTCTTGTCCTCTGGCCCTTCCTCATTGCCTCTTTCATACCTTTAATAGTCCTCCCTCTTCCCTTCATGGCCTTTATACACACACACACACACACACACACACACACACGCACACACGTACGCATGCATGCACGCACGCACGTGTGCACACACACAGCGGAGGGCAAGTCCATATAAGAGAGAAAACGTACTTCTCTGTGAGACACACACACACACACACACACACACACACACGCACACACGTACGCATGCATGCACGCACGCACGTGTGCACACACACAGCGGAGGGCAAGTCCATATAAGAGAGAAAACGTACTTCTCTGTGAGACTGGCTTATTTTATGTAACATGGTCTCCACCTCCATCCATTTTCCTGCAAATGACTTAATTTTCAAATTTACAAGTGACATAAAAATTCTGTTGTGTGTACCTACCACATTTTCTTTATCTGGACATCTATTAATGAGTACCTAGATGGAGTCTCTTGTCTGGCTGTTGTGGATAGTACAGTATTAAACATGGATCAGTAGGTATTTCTATGGTAGTCTGACTTGTATTGTTTTAGGCATATACTCAGAAGGGATATCATGTATAAAAGTTCTATTTTTAATTTTTGAGGAATCCCTACATTGATTTCCATAGTGACTGGACTAATTTACATCCCCACCAGCATCCTATACAAAGTCTACTTTTCACCATACATACTCACCAATATTTGTTTGTTTGTTTCATTTTGTTTGGCTGATGATAGCCATTCTGATGGGATGAGATGGAGTATCAACATAGTTTTGAATTGCATTTGCATGAAGAAACATATTAACTAGTCTTGCTTTACTTTTGCTTTTCTGTTGCTGTAGATAGGACCTAGGACCTTGCACATGCTAGGCTAGTATTCTAACCAGAGACACATCCTTAATCTTCTAGTATTTTTAAGGACCACACAGTGTGCACCACACAGCTTGGGAAAGCAGGCTCTCCACCCCATTTGACTTGCTTTCTATTCCACTAACCATATGCATTCTATACTAAGAGCGGCAGGTTATCATCTTGTCCTGTTTGAATACTTCCAATTACCAGTGAAGACCTCAGTATGTCCTTAGATAGTATTTTGATGATTCTAGTCATTCTAGAGCTTTTCATCACTTGGAGCTGAAATCCATGTGTACCTTTCACCATTCATATAATAGAGGACAAATATATGCTCAGTTTTACTTGGAGGATGTTGAAACACTTAAAGACAAGGTCCTGCTTCAGACTGAGCATTCTCAGCCACTCCAAGTAGTCTAGATGCCTGGGTGCCTAGCGCTCCTGGTTTCTTTGCACCAGCATGCTCCGGTTTGTCAAGTTTCCTCTGTAAATCTTGTCTGTGATATTTTTGGAATGGTTTTCTCATAGACAATTTACCACTGAAGGAGTGATACATATCTTATATGCAACACCCCCCACCAAAGCCTTTTCAAACCCATGGCCCAAGAGGTCAAAGAGGCTGCTTCATAAATTGGACATACACTAGGCATCATAACAGCTATGCTGAGCACCATGACTCCCAACCCGCTCAAGGAAGCCTTGAAGCCTGCCCTGATCACATTGCTTGTCTTTTCCACTGCTCAGATAACAATAATTCAGCAAAGCTTAGTGAGGAAGAGTGACTCTTGATGTCTGATATTTGTTAATTGTCTACATCAATTCTCCTAGGCCATCAAGTCCTAGGAGGGTAAAATAAATTTGTCTGAAAAGAGATTTCTAATCAAGTCTGCAACATCAGATGACATTTATTGCTTGAAATATAAGTCTGCAACAGACAATGCTTTTGCCAACAGGACAGTCATTTATTTTGTCAGTGAGCTCAACAAGAAGTTTACTCAAAGACCTCTCATCAAGTCCTCATATATGCCAGGCGCTAAGCTAGGCTGGGTCCTCTGTTCTTAGCTCAGACACATTTTGTAGAATATTATTTTTTAATTTTTTATTGAGCTTTTGTACACTTCATACAGCAGTTCTTAATCAAATTTAGACCCCCTCCCCCCATCCATGCCTTCCCCCCAACCCCTTGCCGAACTTCATGCATTCCATCATGCATGTTAAATCCTGTCGGGTCAAGCATTTGTACCTAGATGTTGTTCGGTGCAAATTCATCCACTGGTGTCTATTCAGCCTATCTAGACATCATAAGTAAGGTCTACTCTCCTTCACCCAGTAGTAAAGCTCAGACACTTTTTGAGTTTTCAATATGGGTCAAAATAAACAGAGACTTGCAGTTCCTCCCAATTATCAAATGTCCTTCACTAAGACCCAGAGCATTTGCTTCATGGTTTACCTCACAGTGCTAGCACTCCCTCCAACTACATCTATGAATGTTCGCAGCCCACCACTGAAGACCTGGTTTCTCCTGAGGTTCTGCCCAGTCTTACTTGGCTGAATGGTTAAGACAAAATCTGTGTGGTTGCTTTCTCCATTTTAACATTGACAAAGTCATCTAAGTGTCTGCTCTGTTTTTTATTTACTAGGAAGAACTCACTTGAAACATGGAATGTGATTTTATTTTGTAATGCTTTGAATAAAAATGCTTCTGAGTCTTACTATAGATGAATAAACCTTTGCCCATTTTTATCTTAGCATCTCTAATCCTACACATTCATATAATTGTATTGCTAATACTGCCCATGTGGAATATACATAAGTATGTTATGGGTTCACAGTACTTTCATATTTTACTTAAATAATAGGTGGTGTGATTTAAAGATTCCAAATTTACTGGAGAAATCAGTTCCTAATAGGAGCTACTTAGTATATAATGACTTTTCTTAATTTCCAACATTTCCTTGATTCTCTATCATGGGAATCTCTCCCTGCCCTTACATACACATATTCCCCATACCCTCTGTAGTCAGGCTGGATCTTCTTGAACTCTTCTTAAGCACGGCTCTCAGTTTTCATGTCCTCAAAATCTATGCCCAGGTCCAGAATGTTCTTAAGGTCCCTAGTGTCCTTGAGGTCACTGACATTTAATAATGTTAGCTTCCAACAATATTTCTGTTCTACTCGCTTTTCTTAATCTTTTCATTTTATTAATTAGCCAACAGATATTTAGTGATATCCAAAATCCATCTTGTAGACCTTTCTTATAGTTCCCTTCCACACTGTCATGATCACTGAGTTAGATCCAGTTTTTCTCTTTCACACCTCCTCTTCTGTCTGCTGAAGAGCCAGGGGACTATAGTGACAGCTAACTCACTTAAACATTGTCAGAACTCCAGTGTTTAACTCCTTCTATAAACAGTTTTCTTTAAATGCATATAAATGCTTAGAAGAAAAGATAGCCTTTTGGAGGGATGATGTCTGTGATAAAAGGAAAATACATGTATCTAAGTATTTGTTACTTTTCTGTTGCCGTGATAAAAAATCATGACCAAGACAACTTATAAAAGGAAGAGTTTATTGAGCTTATGGTTCTGAAGAGATGAGAGGCCATCATGGTGGCAGGAGGCAGTCAGAACAGAAAGCTGATAGCTCATATCATCAAACAGAGAAAACCAAATTGGAAATGGGATGAGGCCAAAACCCACCTCCAATGATGTGCTTCCTCCAGTAAAGCCATACCTCCTAAACCTCCCAAGATAGGGCCACAAACTGGGAACCAAGTGTTCAAATACTTGAGCCTATGGAGAACAATTCTCATTCAAACCATATCTTGCTACTAGGTGTGAAGAATCCCAGTAAAGAATCCTAGGTGTGGAGAAGACTAACTTTTGCTTGAGATGGGCCCTATGTATCTATACATCATCACATTTATGGCTGAATAGTATTCTATTGCTCTTTACCATATTGACTTATTTGCTTATCAATTGATGGACATTTGAGATGTTTTTACTTTTTGGCTATTATGGATAAAGCCTAACAGTCATAACATTCTAAGGAATTATTCTTTAAAAGAGAGTTAAAAAAGGAAAAGGGTTACTTAAGACAATTAGCTACTTAACTACCAGAAGCTAATTAGCCACTAGAATGTGAGTAAGAGTCAGGTGTGGTAGTACAATCTATGCACTCAGCAGGTAGAGGCAGGTGGATCTCTGTGAGATCGAGGCCAGTCTGGCCTATGTAATGATTCCAGGCCAGTTGGGGCTACAGGGAGATCTTCTTCAACACTTGCTCTTACAGTGATGGGAGTGTCCCAGACTGATGTATGCATCAGTCATTCAGATTTGGGAAATATGTTAGAAATGTGAGAGCAATAATTGTTGGATGATTAAAAATGGAATTGATAAAATTGCTGGGGAGAGGTTTTAGTCCATAAAGTACTTTCTGTGCACACAAAGGTTCCTTAGTTCAATATCCAGAACCTACACATAAAAGCCAAGCAGGTTGGTGATGTCTTGAATCTCAGAACTGGGCAGCAGAGACAGGAGGATCTCTGGGGCTTGCTAGTCTGAACACTATTTGAATAAATGAGTTCCAGGCAAAAAGGAGAGACTGTGTCTCCAAACACAAAGCAGAAGGCATCCAGAGGGACAACTAAAGTTGACCATTGGCATCTATTGCACATGCACCCACACATGTGCACCTACACATGGAGAGCTGGAGAGAGAGGGAGAGAGAGAGAGAGAGAGAGAGAGAGAGAGAGAGAGAGAGAGAAAACAAGATAGAATTTGTGTCATCCTGTGAATGACCCTAAGAAAGAACCTACATTCTTTCTGTCTTGTGCTACCAAGAGAAAGCCTGGGAGAAAACTCATAAACTAGCAAAGCAAAGCTGAGTCCAATCAATAGCTACTCATAACTGTTCAGATATTGTGCTCTGGTGGTCCTCCATTCATTACTAGACATACAGCCCCATTTTGATAACATGTTAAGACTTAATCTATAGTGGGTGATACTTATTGAGCCAGCGACTCAACTTAATTCAATGCAGCTTGCTGCTAATTCCCTGCCTAACTTCATACCAATCTCCACCATGTTTTATGGAGAAAGATCACTGAGCTATAGCTCTACACATATGTATAAATATGTATATTCTTGTTACTTCATTTCTGATTATTACAGAGATAAAATAAGTGTCACTATCCTGGGTTATCTGGAAATATAAATCAAAGAAGGACAACTGATATCAATAGTGAAGTGCACTAGATATTTAATTTTTTATAAATATTTTCTCTACCCATGCAGTTCTACATACCCACAAGGATGAATATAGTCTATATATACTTAAAATATATATATATATATCAGTACTATAAATATACTGTAAATATATCTAAAGTTCTGTGATTTTTGAAAGTCAACATCAAATTTTATTAAATGTGCAGTCCAGCTTAATTTTATGTCTGTCCAGCTCAATTATATGCCCTTCTTGATGAGAGGAAATATGTCTGGGGTAGTTTGAGTATTCTTGAGGAGAACCTAGAAATGGCAAATTGCCTTTTCATTTAGGTTGTAGGGACTACGGGATAATGTCTTTTCCTCAGTTCGAAGTAGAGCTTCCCTTCTGGAAATTACCTGAGAATAAGATGGGATCTTACGCTTAGCAGTTTGATCTTCCATGGGTCATGACCAACTTGTAGGTTCTCCAGAATGTCTTTAAGTTCTGGCTAATAAACAAACTCATGTAAAAGGAGTCCTGCAATTTGAATAATATGACCCACCCACAGATGCAGCAGGCCTCTGTGAAAGCACAGGTCTAACCCAATTTGGGCTTTCCTTGCACCATCCTCAGCCCGTGCTGGAGGACCAGCCATGCTGTGGTTGTACAGCGGACACCAGCTATACAATAGCGGTACAAACCGGCAGGACCATGAAGTACCAGTTATGTGCCTTACAAATTTCTATTTAACTCTGCATTATAAATCATTCATAATAATTTACAAACTTGTTCTGATGAAACAACATTTTGTAAAAATAAAACTTCATCATCAGGGATTTCTAAAGAAATATAACCCTGGTGTATGATGAATATGATGAATATGTCCTTGGAATACTGGTTTATTCTTGTTTGTTTGTCTTTGTTTTTGAGACAGGGTCTCCCTGTAGCCCTGGCTGACCTAAAACTCGCTCTATAGACCAGGCTAGCCTCAATCTCACAGAGGTTTGCCTGCCTCTGCCTCCTGAGTGCTGGGATTAAAGATGTGCACCACAATACCCATATTAGAATATTGGATTTTAATCTGAGGATTTTTATTTTAAGATATATTCATTTTTAATAATGTGTATGTTATGTCTGTGTGTGAGTACGTGCACATGAGTGTAAGTATGCCTAGACACCAGAGGCATTGCATCCTCTTGGAGCTGGAGTTCCAGATGATTGTGAGTCACCAAATATGGGTGCTGAACTTTAGTCCTCTGCTGGAGCGTTTTGCATTCTCACCTGCTGAGCCATCTCTCTAGTGCTTACCCTGAGCTTTTAGACACAGTAAGTTTATTAGACAGGTTCTAGGCATTCCTTGTAGACCTGAAGATCTTCCATTCACTCATATAGGTAAAAATCGCAAATCAGAATGTTTCTATTGATTTTTTTTTCTGACTCTAGTGAGTATAAATGATTTGTATTCAGCAGCACTTGTCCTCCTGGAGATAAACACAGGCATATGGGCACAGCTTCAACAGTACAGCTTGACTTCACTGGTAACCATGGCTTGGCAACCAATATGATTGGCATCTTTAAATATGCATCATAAACTCCCCAAGGAATTAATTCCCAGTACCCCATAAACCTCCCCTGAAATCATGTGATTGCTACAAAAATAACTAGATAAAGAAGAACACAAAGGATCAGTTGAGAGCTGTTTATGATGATATGAGAGAAGCAGCAATAACTCCAGGAAACTGAAGAGTTTCAGGGTCCAGAGAGAAAAAGTAGAAACTGCTAATAGGCAATGGCCACAACCCACTTAGTACTGTGGTACTTGGTGTGATCATTCTCTAAACATGTCCCTCCACCCATGGGCTAGTCCTTCTTCAAGAAACTGGGAAGAAGGTCTGAAATTGTAGCTCAGTTGGTAGAGTGCTCACTTAGCATGCATGAAGCCTGGAGATTCAATCCCCAGCACCCCATAAACCTGTACACGATGGCACAAGCAAGGAGTAAGGAGTTCAAGGTCATCTTTGGGCTATGTAGTTCCAGGCCATTTATTTTTAAATCTCTGAAAGAAAAGTATACTTCTTTTCTTGTATTCATAAGCCTATGCAAAAAAGGTTTTTTATCTAACATGATCCTTGAGATCAAAGTGTTTTCCTGCAAAAAGACTTAGATTGCATACAATTGTGAACAGCTGTGTGCCTAGATCTTAATGGTGGACATTCTACAGGTGATGCTGTGCTAACGGGTACAATGGGTTTTCTCCAACACTAGCCAAAGAGCATAGACATGGCTCCATCTTTCTGACACTGCCTCAACTCTAGTGTTGTGCTGCGTTTTAAAGAATGATGAAGAGATTCTAAAAGAATGACATTCATTAAAATAAAATCTTTGTGCAGATGCTTGCATATAGAATCATAGACCATTGGAGTCAAGGGAACAGTGCATTTGTAAGACATTTAAATGGTGGGTTAATCTTGTTGTTTCCTACTATGCATGAAAAATAATTCAATTTATGTGTCTTATCAATAATGCTTGGGGAGCCAAGGGCATCTTTAGGAGCAATAGGAAAGCTGTGAATAGATTGAAGAAGTCAAAGCCCAACTGAGGCAAGTGGTTCAAAGAAACGAGGCCAAGCATTCTTCATGTTGTGTTTGTGATGAGGGCTTTCTGTATTGACCTTGAACCCATGATTTTCCTGTTTTAGCCACCCCCACCCTGACTACTGTAGCTGGGATTATGGGCTACATCATCATACCTGGTTTAGACCAGAGGTCAATGCTAGAATCATCTGAAGAAATGTCAAAACATGTGTTCTGGGGTTCCAAGCCCATTTTTTCTTCTTTCATTTCGGTTTGGAATGAAAGCCAGGCAGTATTTTGAGAAATCTTTCCTAAGGCTTTTGATAACAATTCTGTGTTAAGAAGAGAAAATACCATTACTTTGTAGCTATATATCTGCCGTCTCCCCACTAGATACCAACTCTTTTGAAAGGAGCTTTCACTGTGTACCACAAAGCTAATCTCCAGGAAGAAGGGATTTGTGATCATTTTAGGAATGGAATTCCACTTTTCCATCTTCCCTTATCCAAACCCCTAGCTAGAAGATCACATAGTCTATATTTGGTGCCCAAGAGTTTGATTTAAAAACTGAATGGTAATAATTTAATGTAGGTATAGAGATTTGAATTTATTTTCTTACTTTATTATTTTTATTATCCTCTTAGTTAATTCTCAAATGTTTCTTGAATGAAAAAGCTCAAGTTTCAAAGAGCAAATGGGAGTTATTTTAAGGGTATTTTGAGTTTTGGGTATTATTTGTGGATTCAGTTTCATTACTTTGTAGTCTTCTCTTATTTGGAGAAGGTTCCTATAAAATATCACTTTGGCTGGACCTGTGAGACTAGTTCAGTTGTCCCTGCCTTCAGAAATAAAAGAATAAATAGTAATTAATTCAAAATAACAAATACATAGAATGATATAGTGACTTCAGAAACCTTCCCTAATGACTCTGTTTATGCATCTTAACTCAAAAGAAACATAGCATATTATTTTTTGCTTCAAAAATATATACACCATGTAGTTTCTAAGATTCTCTATTTCCAATTCTTTTATGAGGGAACACTTATATGTTCTAGTTCTCCTTATTAAAGAATGCTTCATAGTATCAATTAAGAGACTATGTTAGAATAATTCATCTCTTCGACTTTATTATAAAATGCCATTCACAGATAACCTAAAATACCAAGAATGCTAAGATTGATTGAATTGCTACTTTTCATAGCCTACCATCCAATTTTATATGTGGAAGATATTTTTGGAAATGATCATCCAGGGACTGGAGAAATGGATTATTTGGTAAAATGTCTGCTGCATAAGCATGAAGGCCCGAGATTGGATCCCCCAAAGTCAATGTAAAAAAGCCTGGGGTGGTAAAGTTCTCCTGTAATCCCAGCAGTCGGGGACAGATAGAGGCAAATCCTGAGGCAAAGAAAATGGAGGAAATACATGTGATGTAGGGCCGCCACACACATGCAAACCCACATGCACATCCACACTACCAAGTACATACACCAGGGGGTGGGGTGGGGAGAAATGTTTATTTAGCCATCCATCAGCTTGTGAATTATAGCAAGTCACAGAGGTCTGTACTTCAAGTATAATATATTTGCAACAAACAAAGCTGAAGATACACACATCTTCAATGTATGTTCTATTTCTCCATTCGCTGTTGATTTTATGTTTCAGTCTTATTCTTGCTCTACCCAGGACTTTATCTCTTCCTGAACCCACATGACACTGGTTTTATAGCTCACTTATATACTTAACTCATTCTGTATTCTCTGAGATTTCTATCCAACTGTAAACACCTGTAGGCATGGGAGCCTCTTGTTCCCTCTGTGCCTCCTTCTGTGACAAGTGCATAGCAGGTACCCAATTACAGGCTCTTTGAATTCATAATCTGTTATCCAGAAATTAATAATGACAATATCTTCTTAATCCCATGAATAACTATGCAATTGTCACTGAAGTAAAAGGAGACCATTTAGCTTCAAATTTTGAAGCCTTTTAAAAATAGATATTGTAAGCTGATTAAAAGTGAATCTTTTAAGCTGTCACCAAAAGCATTTATTCCAGTTAAAAACCTGATCCATTTATATATTCATACATAATTTATACCCCACCTACTTCCAAACTTAATTGAGGGAGCCATTAAGGTAGTGACAGTAGTGGAAAGCCAACTACAAGAAGTCTTATTTCTAACTTGACTGTGACATTGTTCAATGTTCATAGGTTACATACCGAGCACTCTATACGTACTATTAAATGAAGCTGAAGGATGCTTATCTGTTTCCTCTTCTGAACCATTTGTTAGTTTATCACATAGCATTTTACACTTTTATTTAATTTTACTGCAGTAATTTATTCCAATTATTTTATATTATAATAATCATAGAATTAATTTAAATTATATTTTTCAACAAAGTTGAAAAGTACCTTAATTCCCAGTTTCAAATAAATTTAAATTGGGAAAATTTCAAGGAGTTTGAAAATCTGCCCCAAACTTTTCAGTAAAGTTATCATAACAATAATTGCACACTGTTTCCATTTCCTGTAAAAGGTGATTTGGGGTGACAACTCCAAGGAAACCAGAGTTTTATTCTGGAGAAAGATGAGGGAGACAAATGGAGACAAGAGGGGAGGAGACCCCAGGACAAAGACCTCATACATCCCTTCATCCAAAGTATGTTCACCAAATCACATAATTCTAGTGAGTTCTGTACTCTTAACCTAGCCAAAGAGGTTGTGTAGATGTTTAACTTTCCACCCAGCTATGTTGAAATGTACAGTACATCTTGGGCATGTCATTTAAATTGAAAATGAAATATTTGGACACATTATTACAAGGTGAGTCCAGCCAAATATGGGAACGTATTTACCCAGGTGGGTTCAATCATAATTTCTCCTCAGTGAAATAAAATTTCAATCTAGCTTGCACACACTAAAATTTAATTTTAGAGTTTTTGCTAAGAAAAATTTTGTCACAAAAATAATCAGTTCAATTTTAAACATGATAATTTGACTGAATGGCCTCATATTGATGTGACAAAAAATTGAGAGATTAAAATCAGAATTTCTGAATGAATTCTAATTAAAGTTATATGTAAGCAAACAAATCATGTTTGTGATGAAATAAAAATAGAAGTTAGGTAAGTCTTCTTTGAGATTTTGCTTCCAACATAAAGGTTGCCCTTCATTTTTAAAAGGCATGATTAAAAGAATTTTACATCATTTAGAAAGAAATCCATAAATTATTTTTAATCCACTTATAATGGCAGTGAGCAGTGGAAGTTAATGATTCTAGACTCAAAACTATTGTTTAATCAAGTCCTGGAAGAAAAACTAATATCCCAGATGAACTCGTGATGAGATAACTAGGAGCAGAAATCTACTTGTGCATTAAAAAGAGACTTGGTGCCCAGTCTTCTCTCTAACAGATGCCTACATTGCTTAGCTCATGAGTAATTCAATAAATTACTATGTCCTTTCTTAATGCTATCCATTATCCCTCCAATGTAAGTACAGTGTTGGTCTGCCTGTAAAAGTATCAACAGAGATCAGAATTAAGTAGGATCGTTAAGATGTGCCAGAGACATTATGAGCAGAAACATTTTGGAAATATTCACTACCAAGTAGACTCATTGTAACCTCAGAATGGAAATTAGGTTTCATGTAAACACTTAGAATGTTAGGACCAAGCAGAGCTTTCTGTACTTATAAATGAAGGCTTCTGTTGCATACTGATGGGGCTTACTGTCCTTGGAGGGGCCAGGGGAAAAAAGTAGAAAGGGAAAAGAACACGGGAGGACTGGGGCCAAAAAGATGCAGTATCGAATGTGGTATTTCTCTTTTTAAATATTTTATTGATTATTTTGATTTTATGTGTATGAATGTATTGCCTGCATGTATGTAAGTGTATCTGAGCCATGCAACACCTGAGGATGTCAGAAGAGTAAGTTCCAGGGGGTCATTAGATCCCCTGGAACTGGATTTACACACCATTGTAGCTGCCATGTGGGTGTTGGGAACTGAACCTGGGTCCTCTGCAAGAGCAGCCAGTACTCTTAACCACTGAGCCATCTCTTCAGCCCCAGTATTTCTCTTTAAACCAGCACTCACTTTCTCCATCACGTTCAGGGTCTGAGTCCCCTGCATCTGCTCTTAGTCACTCATCATCTCACACTCCTCAGCTGCACTGACCTTATTTTCTGTGTCTCACCCTTTCCAAGCCTCCCTTTCTCCATCTGATGTATCTTTTATGTGCCTAGTTTCAAACACCATGTTGTATATAAGACATTTAACTGTTGAACAAATAGACAACAGTTTCTAGAGAAGTTAGGCCAAAAATATGTCAAACAATAGATAGAGGAGAAAGGAGGGAGAGGACACCCCACTCATTTTTCATAGATGAACTCAAAACCCTGTGAAGGTGTGAGGAATGAGGTGAGTTAAGGATGAAAGTGGAATTAGTATGTATAAACCTTGATTCAGATAAAACTATTCACAAATATGCTGATTGACCCAGTCCTTGAGTTTCTGTTAGAAAAAAAAAAGAAAAGAAAAGTTTCCTTTGGACCTTAAGGAAACCGTATAAAGTCAAGTCATTGGTATAGTCTGGAAGTGTCACCCTAAGCATTCTTCTAGGCCGTGAACATTGGTAGTCACATCCACAGCTGTTACCTATACTGTACACCTGTCCTTGTCTGACCACGTCAAGCTTCTTATGTAAAATATTCAATTCTAATCACTGATGCCATTTGTTGGTATTTACTATATGTCTTAGTAATATGTTAATAGCTTACATATACTTGCTATGATCCTTACAGCACATCTGTGATGATTGTTTTAACTGCAATGTGTATTTTATTACCTCCCTTTTACAGCCAAGGACAGGAGACAGATAGATTGAAAAATTACCTAAATATGTAAAGGTGAATCAAAGCAAAGTGGCTTGGCCCCGGTGCACATCTTCCCTGCACCCGACCTCATACTGTCTAGTAGCTCCTCAATACAATTCCAGAGCTCCACACTCTCCTGCTACTTGAACTATGGCTCCACCTCTTGTTTATTCTTTGAAAATTTTTCTTTTACCTGTCAGTAAAGGAAAGCTTCCACCAGAAGTTTGCTAGAATGAACACCTCTTAATTTAAATTTTTTAATTTCTTAGTTATACTAGGCGTGTTTAATCTAAGTATATGGACATTTTGAGGACAAAATATTTCTTTTACTGCATCTTGATCATTATTCCTTAAACATTTCTTTTGGGGCAATAATAGTAAACTTTAGGTTGGTTTTCAATACACTGTTCATCGTACCTACCATATTTGTTATCTTTGTTCTAACCTCTCTTTGTGTTTTTAACTATATTTTTAAACAGCTTCTTATCTTTCTCTATGTCTATGGTACAACTTTATATAGTATTAATTATGATCTTCATGCTTTCCAATAGAATTCGGAGATTTCAACTGCACAATTTTCCTTCAGTCCTCTCCTATCCTGCCCAGGTTCTTTTACATTAACCTTATTATTCTTATCATCTTGACTTTTTTCCTTTATCTTCATGTCTCTGCTCCTATTGGGAGACATGTGCTTACTGCCTATTTCAGGAGTCAAATTGTTAAACGTCTTCATTTAGATGTAATGACAATTATTCTTTTCTGTCTTTTGGATGACTTCCTTATTCTGTAATTCTTTCTAAAGTCCTGATACATGGTGTGGCCTGACGTACTCACTATATCCAACTCGGCGGCTATTTGACCTCAGACCATCTTAGTTACTTCAAGACTGATAGATTGAACCCTGCCCACAGATTCTTTCTGCCCACAGTATCTAGGCTGTATTCAACCAAAATAGGCTGCAAGGATGAATTTTTTTCTAGTCTCAATATCTAATTCTTTGACCCATGAGTCTAAAGTCCATTTGCCTTTCTAAAAGCTTTTTATTTCCAAGGATGTTCGAATGAAAGTCTATATAACACCAATGCTTAGAGACAGAAAAGAAACACCTTAGACTTCCACACACAATAGTGCCAGGACTTTGACCATCACAGATATTTATGAGAGAAATTAAGTAGCCACGCCTAAGCTTTTCAAGCTGGCAGGCTACAGAGGGGTGACCTTCTCCAGTGACAAGTGTCACTCTTTAGGAAGAATCAAAATGGAACTAGGCAAAAAAGGAAAACCTCCATGTTCACACGTGGCTTCTTCCATGGATTAAAATTTTTACAACTAGTTAAATAATATGCAACAATCCACATTTAGTTGAATGATAAGCCTACACATTCCTCTCCATGCACAAGATGAGTGGTTGTTGGAATGAACGTGAGTGTGTGGTTCTGTTTCATTTTTCTGATATGGGAAATAGCAGTTCTACATCTTGATTAACTGCTTCCTCAAGGTTTGAATTTGAAAATGTTTTCAGTAGCTGGAGGTTCAACTACATGTGTCTTTGCTGTTGGTGTCAGTGTTCTATGTTTTTGAACGTGGACATTGTGTGAATGTGGAGGCCAGGGGACCTCAGGTGTTGTTTGCAGACTGTCAAACAACATTTTATATATTTTTTTGAGTCACAGTCTCTCACTGGCCTAAAACTAACCAAATAGGCTAGGCTATGTGGCTGCCTGGCCAGCAAGCTCCAGGGATCCACCTGTGTCTGTCTTCCTAAACACCAGAATTTCAAGCATGCATCACCACGCCTGGCTTTGTTTTTACAAGGGTTCTAAGGATTGAACTCAGGTCCTCATGCTTGCAAGGTAAGTGCTTTACAAATTGAGCTATCTTCTCAGCCTCCAAAATAGACAATAAGGATTTTTCAACAAATGAGTAAGGACTGGATCTTTACAAGACTAAATCTAGAAGGAGGGCCAAGATAGAGTTAGGGCATCTTCTTGTCCCCAACGAGTGGCCTTGGGGGCCCTGTAGAAGGGTCAAACTGATAACAGCAGCAGTACCCAAGGTGCAGCATTTTGTGAGCCTCCGACTGCATCCATGATTTCAATGCCAACAGACCATGCTCAGCTTGTTTCTACAGCAATGGGTAACATCTATAGTAGACAAAGCTAGTTTTCATGAACAGTCACTTCAGTGCTTAGCATTCACATGAGAGAGACTGACGGTTACACACTCCATTGTTCTGAACTGTACAAGGTATTAGAAGGCCATGTGTTAGAGTTCTACTCTGGTCTTCTTGGGCCCTCAGTGACCTTGGGAGCACTTCTGGATCTCTCTGAGTTTCATTTTCTGTATCTGATTAAACAAAATTATTTCTGAAGTCACTTCCATTTAGACACCCTATAGCCCCCATTCCAGATAAAGAGGACATCCCCTCCCCTCACCAGACATTAAAAACAATTCATTGTGCAAACATAGTTCTTGGATAGGTGTCTGGATATAAACAGGAGAGCTGTCTGTGGGGCTTTTCTCCCTACTGTCGTTTGAGATTAAAAGAGTTCTTTTTTTTTCAATATGTTCAGCTTTCAAAAGACATGCTGGAGGAAGTCAGCCAATTTCTGCCCACACAACTTCCAAGTGACGTCAATGGAAGCAGAGCACACAGATCTCTAAGCAAGTTTTGGCTCTTTATGTGAGGTTTTTTTCTTTCTTTCTTTTTTAAAAGAACAACTGCAAAAATGATTGCTCTCAACTCAAATTACACAATTTGTTCTTTTTTGTGCCCTGAGTCAGCAACAGACATAATGTGGAAAATAAAGCAAGATCTCCTTTTTACACACCAAGTAAAACAGGACAGTTATATGAAACACAGAATATTTGAGATTCTTGAGCACTCTCTAAGCAATATTTCTGACCCAGTCTCTTATTAATTTCAATATAAAAGCTGGGCAAATGATCCAGATAGACAACTGGAAGTCAAAGCTAATTATTATTTTGACTCTAGATTTTTACTGCATCTGAAACTAACAGTGGATATCTTGGGTAGTATGTATGTGCATGTTGAAAGTATTTTAAAGGAGTCTCCTGACAAGAAAATATAACTCGTGTTTTGTTCTCAGCCCTTTTTTTCATGATAAAGCCAAACACTTCTGGTAAGAAGACTGTAAGAACAAATAGGCATGTAGCTCTTACAGCAGCCCTTTGAGGTGATGAACTTGTTCTGTTAATTCTACTGACTAAGAGATCTGAGACGTAAAAGTGACCTGCTTAAACCTGATCAAGTAGCATTTGGACCACAGCCAGGCAGCCTGACTTCAGTATCTATAGTCCTTCCTATACTGTCCAGATGACTTCTTTTTATATTCACAAAACATTTAATAGGAGTTGAAGAAATGGTTCAGTAGTTAAAAGTGTTTGCTACTCTTGCAGAAGGCCTGAGTTCAGTTCCTAGCATCCACATTGGGTAGCTCACAACCATCGGTAAATCCAGCTCCACAGAATCTGACACTCTCTTCTGGCTTCCATGGACGTGTATGCTCAAATGCACAAATAAACACATAGACATGCACATCTGTACCTACACACAGACTCTATCTGCACCTACACTAAACCAGATGCTGAACTGATGACTAGTGTCTGTTTCATCCTTGCAAAAAGCTTCCTGAGCAAAAACTGCATCGGTGCAATGTTACTGGGGAAGAAGCTGAGTTTTAGGAGTTGTCACTTGCCAAAGATTACATAGCTGGGAAAGGCTTGAACCTTGTGGAATGTGTGTCTCCATCATCTTTGTTTTCTTCAAAGTAGTGTGCTTCCTCCACGAGCATGTGCAAAGAAACACAATGTAGTATCTTAGGACTGGCACAGGAAAATGCCTCCAATATTTGGGAATCTCTTAGTATAGTTTAGGAATGATGTCAGCCAAAGGGAATGTAGAGATTTCAGAACTTCCACTCTAGTCTACATGACCCAATCAGATCAAGAAAGACTGTATTCAACAGCATATACTTGAAGTTAAATAGCATCAAAACATTAAGTTCCTTTTTGAACTCATTATAAGCAAATTTAGCATTTTGTGTATAAAGACTGATATGTTTAGAAGAATTAGGGAAAAGGTTTAATGAAACTGCAGAACTTTTCATGAGCGTGTGTGGACATTAAAAGCCTGAAAACGATCCTGAAAATAAGCCTTAAAAGATAAAATACATGAGAAATATGTAAGAAAGCACTTACAGATTTCCCAAAACAAAATTTAATGCAAATTTAAAATTATTTATTATTCCCTTTTGTATTTAAATGACATTTTCAAAAATATTACCAACAAAGAGGCAACTTGGGGTTAAATTGTTCTACAGAGTTTGTTCATATCACATCATACCAAATGTTGTATTTATATTCAAATACCACATGGAATGGGAAAGAAATTGTATGTTTAAACTGGACGTTTTCAAGGCTGTTAAGGCCAGAATATTTGCTTTGCCAATGACTAAATTATTGCAGAGTGGAACAAGCACCTGACCCTGCGGGGAGTCAGAATAAGGAAATACCTCCACCTGGAAATGGAAACAGATGCTCCCAAGACTCCAGAGCTCCATTTATTAGATTGGTAGCTGATCCTGATTATACATATTGAAAATGAGGATCACCTGGACATTCCGTCTGCATAGCACATAGCTCACATCACTTACATATTGCTCTTGCAAATTTTATCACCTTTCCAGGCAACCATAGTTCCAAAGATCCTAGGAATGCTTGTAAACAACTTGCCTTGATTCATATTTTCCATGTGCATTAAATGTACACTTTAATAAAATCATAACCAAATTCTTTCCAAAAAGGTCTCAACCATCTCATGATTTAATAACATATTAGCTCTATTATGTCGTATCAACTACTATACATAAATTAACTTTGGGTGTGCAGGAACATAGTATTATTTTCAACTACAGCATCATCAACATAATGCTAATGCATTTCTTCATTTCTCTGTCTTCCATGGGGTATACCGCGATCTCTGAAGAGGTCTGTGTACATCTAAGATCAGAGACTGTGCTCCTAACCTTCTGTACAAGTAACTCAGTTTACAACTCACTTCTGTGCATTAACCTCAGAGATAAATTGAATTTTACTTACAATGTCAGTTTTCTATCACTCTAACAAACACTGGAGATAATTATTTTATAGAGAAAAGGCTGACCCACAGTTTTTGAATTTCCAGTTTGTGATGAGGAGACCCATTGCTTTTAGAACTCTAATGGAGGTAGGAAAGGACAAAATATAAGGAGCATATAGCAGAACAAACTGCTTATCTCGTGTGCAAGAAACAAAAAAGACAAAGATAGGGACGGGTTATCAAATTCCATTCAGAAGCATATTTCCACCAACCTAAGGTCTCCTGGTACACCCCTCTTAAAGATCCACAGCACCTCTGACTAGCACCACCTAGGGGAACCTTTGGGGAACCATTCAACATCTCCTGGATAGTATAGCACTTGCTCTTTGAAAAGCTGTATGACAACACTTTTAGGATTTCTGAAAGTCACATTCAGTGGGTTCATGGGCCCATGATCTGGGTGCTACACAGAGTCTCACTCCCAAGTGTTCAGTTTCATTCCATGCTTTGCTTTCACCATCTTGAAATTCTTAATCATTTTTGGACATGGGGCCTTACAATTTAATTTTATTCTAAGATCTAGAAATTATGTAGCCTGCTTTGGTCACATTGCCATGTTAATATAGCAAAGACAAAAAGCTGATTTAAAATACAAAAATGAAAATTTAACCAAAGTGCTACTAGTATATTTGAGAGTTTGCATTTCCAAGTAACATGTTCTATTTAGTAAACACACCTGGATTTTATTTGGGGTAAAATATTCCCAGTTTTAGAATTTTCTAATGTGTTATATGATACATGATCATAACTAGATGATTATTTAGAAAGCAAATACTTTTTTATTATATATATTTTTTTATTTTTTAGAAGAAGCACTTCATTACAGCTTTATCATATTCAATAGACCCAATCTTATCTAAAGGACTATTGACAACCGATTGCTGCTAGATGAGGAACAGCTGACCTTCCTAAAACAAAGACCTCTAGATATGCTGACTAGATTCACCGGATGGACAAAGTAGTGGAGAATGGGCTGGGGGTGCCAACGACTCAGCGGACAGTAGCAGGGATGACAGAGTATAAGGGCGCTAGTGGGGGTGGGGGCTATGGGAGGGTGCCATCTGGGAAGTGGGTGTATAGATGAATAAGATGGTTTGGGATGTTCTGTGTGATACACACACAAAAAAAAATCAACAAATTTTTAAAAAATGAATTATATTTGAGGAGGAAGCATAAAAATTTATGTCATGTTAATTAGTAGAGGTGATAAACATTACCATTGAAATCTACCCAATGACTTTATAGGTAAATACTTTGTTGAGGTTAAGCAAATTGCATAGACTGTAAGTGACAAAAGAGAAAGCTTACCAGCTTCCAAAGTTTTTGTCTTTAGTTGTGGCTAGACACTTAAGACACATAATGATTTCTTTCCACTATAATCATTACATTCCCTTCTTTCAGAGAATTCATATTTATTGTTGCATTATTGTAGTTTATAAACATATTGCAGATGTACAGATAAGCAGCTCAGAAGCCTGAGGCCTGGATGCCTTTGTAACAATCTGTGAGCAAACCAGTCTTGCCTGGCTTGTCTTTCTTTCTCTGTGTGGGTGCAAGGGCGTGGGGAGTGGGCCAACATGATGCTGAATGCACTATGCAAAAGCCAGCATGAATCCCAGGCCTTTTTGCCAACAGAAAGGATTGATTGTGTGGCGAGCGGCTGGAATGCATACAGGTCACTTTTTGGAGTGGTGGTAGTAGGCATCATTTTGCTGGATTGTTCTAGAAAAGGCAGAACAAGGACAGAAGGGAGCTTGCCTGCCCCATACTTCCATGGCCCTGCAACTTTCTTCCTCTTCTTTGTTAACTTTATGAAGGATAATCTCATACATTCTCAACTGAATCCTGGTGTTCCAAAAGTTCAGCCTTCCTTTTCTGCTGTAAGAAAGTCTGCGGTTCAGAAAGACATGAGCTGGGGCACTTGGCAAAATAGGGCTAAAGAGAGACTTAGAGAATATGTCCATCAGGAGCCATGGATAAAGTCAGGGCAAAGATAGTGAAAAGTTCCTATCAAATAGCCCTTTAGGGCTGGGGTGTAGCTCAATGGTGGAACACTTGCCTATCAAGTGTGAGGACCAGGGTTCCATCACCAGTACCACAAAAAAATCAAATAGCTCTTTATAGAAGTTCTTGGATAAATGCTCAGGAGAAAATGACAGAATGAGTTTGGACAACACTTAAAGTTTAATCTAATAATAATCAATGTTTTAATAAAACAGTAGCTGAAAACTTTAACCATTGCATTACCTGCTGCAATCTTCGAAAGCCAGAGTCTCTGCCTTGCTCTACCTGTTTGCTATTTGCCACCATTCTGCCCAGCCGAGGCTGTGTCTGAACCTCCCTGTTGGGAACCTTTCTCATTTTGTACTGGATCACTTCTCATCAAACCTGTGGCTCTTGCCCAACCAACCTCATCTACTGAGAAGGCAAACGACAGATAAAACCATGTAAGAACAGATTCAAGTGTCTTCCAGATGTTGCCATTTTACAGCATATTTACATTTCTATTTCTACTCACTTTAGTGAGGTTTTCCCCCTTTTTTAGAAATCGTCTGTACTTTTCACAGAATGTCATTGTACAAATGTGGTTAATGAGACTTTTCTTGAATCCACAGGCATTTTTAACCACCATATTAGAGTCATCAGGGTAACCAAATTGAACCAGTTAAATTAATCGCTAATTATTCACCTACCTGTTCAACCCAGCTGATGAAAAACTCTGAACAAAGATGGAGCTGGATAAAAATCTGAATGAGAATGTCATGACAAATAGTTTATTTTGCCTTCTTTAATCGAATTTTTATGAATTTTATACAGTATCTTTTTATTGTATTTAGATCCCCTCTATCTGTACTTCTCTTACCTTACTAATCCCTGCCCAATTTAATGTTTATATAGATGCATATATAAACATGAAATATAAATATATAAATAGCATGAAACATAAATATACATAAAATATATAATATAATATAATATAATATAATATAATATACATAGAGAGATATATATGTCAAGGTTTCCAGAGTCAAGTTTGTGTCCCCAATTATCTTTGGTGTGGAATCATCCACTGGAGCCTGGATAACCTATCAAGAGTCACACTCTTAAAAGAAACTGACTGTCCTCTTCCCAGCAGTTCTCTGTTCCCTATGTCTATGTTGGGATTTTTGTCTGGCTTGAGCTTACATGTTAATTGTGCATGCTGTCACCATTGCTCTGAGTTCATATACGTAACTTCTAAGCTGTCTGGAAAACTGTTTCCTTATGGTCATCTACAATCTTTCTGCTACCTCTTCTGCAATGATTCTTGAACCTTTAGAGGCAGAAATTTGATATAGGTGTCCTATTAAGGGATAAGTACTCTGCAGTCTCCTGTTCTTTGAGCATTGGCCACTTGTTGGTTTCTGTGTTAATCACCATCTGCTGCATAAGGAAGCTTCTCTGGTGAGTGTTGAGAAAAGCATTGATCTATGGGTATAATAATAAGTCAACTCAGATGTCTATCATCAGTGTCTGTAGATTGTGGAAGCAAAAAAAATGCATGTTACAACATTTCAAAGTCAACATGAAAAGTCACAATCAACAAATGCATAAATGTGATCTTGGGAATGGGTCCAGGCTGAAGAGCTCAAATCCAGGCATCCAGCATTCTTAGGGATTGTGCCAAGTGCCAGTTATTTTTGTCAGCAGTGTCCTCTACTGCTAACATATGAAAGAATAGATTCTTATTGCTCAGAACCCAAATCTCTGACAGGTGTGTTGCTTTTGAGCTGTCTGTGGGAACAGGTAAAGACGTTAATAAGGCCCCTACAAAGGTAAGTTTGAAATTCAAGAATAATGTCTGACTTTTAACTATAGATGCTATGATATGTAGTCATCTGTAGCCACAGATGAGCTCACTAGGAAGAGAGTAAACCCAAAGAATGTAACACACACACACACACACACAAACACACAAAGATCCACTCCATGTGGAGTGGATGTCTAACTTAGCAACTACTTTGTGCTGAGATGACATTAGAACAGTCTTAGAATCACAAATTCATACTCATGACTTTACCAACCTGGGTAAATCCAGATGCTGTTTGTTGTGCCTGCTTTTGTGTCTAAAGACACTTTTAAAGCAGTTTTAGGTTCACAACAAGATTGAGCAGAAGATAGAGGGTTCCTATATCCCTCCTGTCCCCACACATGCATTGCTATGATCTGGATGCAGCTTATCCCCCAAAGGTTCATGTATGGGTGATACTGAGAGCTATTAGGACTTTTAAAAGGTGGGTACCTGTAAGAGTTTGCCAGAGGACTGATGCTGTCCTGAGAACGGGTCAAGGTAGTTCTTATAGAATCACGAGTTCATTTTCACAAGGCTAAGTTGTTGTAAGAACAAGCCTGACCCCTGAACCACACCCTGATTTCCTCTCTTTTCATGTCATCTCTTCCTCTCCTGTGCACTCCCACCACACTGTGATGCCATTTGCCATGAGGTCATTACAAAAGCTAAGCCAATGCCCATGCCAGCACTATGCCCTTGAACCTCCAGAACTCTGAGCAAATAAGCCTCTTTTCTTTATGAAGCATCCTATCCCAACTATTTCTTAATATTGACAAAAATTGTACATAGTAACATACATGCAGATCCTCCTCATTATTTACCTCCTTCACCAACAGTACATTTGTTACAATTGATGAATTTATATTGACATGTCATTATTACCTAAAGTCCATAATTTGCCTTAGGGTTTACTGTTGGTATACATTCTATGAGCTTAGGAAAATGTACAATGATATAATTTCATTATAGTATTATAAAGAGTATTTTCACTTCTCTAAAAATCTTCTGTACCCTACATATCCATATTTTTCCTATTAGTCCCCCACTCAATTTCCCCTACCCAACTCCACTAACCTCTGGAAATTCTAAAGCTTTCCTTGATTGCTTTACCTCATGGTCAATGATAATGTTGCATAACATGAAGAAAACTTACCTAAACGTGACTCCATATTTTTAGAATATAACTGACCACTGCTCTTCATAATTAAGCTATATTCTGGTATCTGGAGCATGACTAAGAAGAGCTTAATAATTAGGTTTGGGGACAGGCATTATGTAGTTGATAGAACAACTTTCTATCCTATGCACATAGATAATTCATCAGAGGAAAATATTTGAAATGTAAGAATAAAAGAGTAAAAACATTTGGCTATGAGAAAGGATTCACTAATTATAGTGAGAAACTCATTAAACACAGTCTTTACTTGCAAGAAGACTGGAAGAACTCTAATTAATCTATAAGCTGTCCCTATGAATAATTAGCTGTGACATGAAAATTCTAGGTGGTCCATTAAATCTCTACACCCACAGCTGTTCAGAGAAAAACATAAGCAAACCCTGATTGCCTTGATTTCAGATGAGTGATGAACTTTCCCTAGGGACTGACTGAGTGACTTTGCCTACCTGGAGTCATGTGTTTCCTTTCCCCAGGGAAAGTAAAATTCTCTTTTTGTACAAACAAAAAGGGTTTCTCCACGTTCAACAAAGAGTTTTTCCATCTCTGAGCTCACTTTTAAGCCAATATGATGTAAACAACTTATAAGATTTTAAGATATGGGTTGGAGAGATGGCTCAGTGGTTACAAGCACTGCTTACTCTTGCAGAGGATCCGGATTTGAATCTCAGCACCCACAGGCAGCTAACAACTGTCCTTAGCTCCAGTTCCAGGAGATTCGACGCCCTCTTCTGTCCTCCACAGGAATTGCACAACAAAGGTACACTTACATATATGCAGGCATAACACTCACACACAGAAAATAAAAATAAAGTTTTAAAAAAGAATTCTTTTAAAACTCGTTTTAAGATAGCTTTTAGATAGAGATCTTTAAGACTCAGTCCAGGAATAACCTGCTGTTTTGTCATGTCCATTTCCAATATTTGTATTTAAATATGACTTTTCACCATGTTATGTTGTCTTTGGTGGTTCTGTGTTTGGTATATATGAAGATATATACCCTATCATCTGACCAGACACTTTGAACTTAAGTAAAAAATACCACAAAAGTACAAATTTGTCTAGTTCGGTGTGGTAGCCACTGTCCTCTTGTGAGTTTTGTACACTTGCTATGAGGCTCTGAAATGAGAGGTACTGAAAAAGTTTCAAATATCTAGCAAAAAAGATGAATAGTTTTACAATGATTACATATTAAAATGATATTTTACCACCAGAATATTTAGCTACAAGAAATGTTAAATTTTGACCTATGCCTTGCATTTGCTGTTTGCATAATATTCATATTGGATCACGCCGGTACAAGTGGTTTCTTTGGGTGTGGAGCTAAAAGCTCATGTAAGAATAAGAATATTTTTTGAAAAGAAGTCAGAGAATTCTAAAGCCATTGAATCTCCTAACAACTGTAGAAAAGACTTGTGGTAACTGATAGTATGAAAGTGCTTATAGACCTACTTCCTACCATACACATACCCAAATTTGTCTAAATTATCATACATCTAAAGTTGCCACCAGTATAGGTCTGCTATGAAAGTCTGATAACAGTTTCAAAATCTTCCACCGCAAATTTTAATTGTTCATTAGCAAGAAAGTTGGGGGGTGAGAGAAGAAAATAACGGAAGGAAGAACTCAGAGAACAGGCATCAGAGACAGGTCATCAACAGCTGAGATGGGTAGGAAAGTAAAAGGCATTTCAGAAAATGTGAAGGCAATGAATAAGCCAATAGAAGCTACTACATGTCTCTGAGGTAGAGTTAAGTCATTAATAATAATGACAGCTGAAAATAGCTTTCAATTTTCAAAGACTTCTAAGAATTATTTCATTTCAATGTCATGGAAATCTATTTTTAACAATCCCATTTTACAGATAAAGAATCAAGGCCCAAACTGAAGAAAGATCAAGAACTTGAGAGATATAACATCCATCATTTTGCCTGGGCCTACACTTTCCCAACATGCATGACTTGCAGTGTTAGAAGTGAACATGCTTAAAGCAAGCCAGAGTAGTCGATGCACCAACATTTAAAACTGCCTCTGACTAAACCATTCACTTTGCACCTGCGCTAGGAACTATAAAAAGCACTCTACATCATCTTTTTTTAATCTACAAAAATTCCATAAAATATTTTCCCTCCCTTCTCTTAACACTGGTCATTGTCTAGATTTTAGAAAAATTAAATCTCTAGATCATTGGTATTAGACCCAAAGTCACATGGCCAACAAGTGCCTAGGCTTAAACTCAGGCCATCTCAGTACAGGACTCGAGCTGCTCACCACTGAAAATTGTCTACCTCTGGCTATCACCTCACACACTTCTTAAAGAACAGGGCCCCTTGTGGGCCTTTGGCCACACTTACCTGCCCTTCTGTCATTCTGTATAGAAACAGCCTATCTGAGATCCTAAGATTTTACTCTCCAACTTCTACTGTAGCTACTGGTTAACACATAAGACCCATCTCTCCTGCCTTTGAGCTCTCCAGTCATCCATGCAGAATCCTCTCAGTGTCTGTCTCACTTTTTTACCAGGTGTCCTCAATTCTAGAAGTTCTTGGAAAGTGAAAAAAAAAAAGAAAAAGAACTTCCCTTTCTCTACTGGTCTTCAAAATTTCAAGCAACTGTACTTGCTTTAATAAAGCCCTAGTTTTTATTAGCATCTTTGATGTACTTTGGTTTTTATTAAACTGTTCTTTGAAATAATTTGTTTTCATGACATATATCAGAACTTCCTGGCACCATGTAAAGCATGACCGATACCCAGTATTACCTCATGACACCACTCTCAATATGAGAGTGATGAACTTGTTGGCTTCCTGAGACTAAATTCCTGGGTGACCATGACTTTGTCCCTTTCTTTTTTAGCATAACACAGACATCACTCCATGGTAATGGATGTGTTTCCCAGAAATGTGGAGTTGACTAGAATCTAGAATAACTCAGAGGTCTTGGTGGTCCAGGGCTGAGGCTAGATGATCTATCTAATTTTCGTGTTTAGAGACAACCTCACTGCGTAGGTCAGGATGACCTTAAGTGAGCTTAAATTCACAATCTTCCTGCTTCCTAAGTGCTGGGATTACAGGTGTGTGGCATCGAGCTCAGGTATAAGCCTGTGGCTTTAAGTTTTGTCCTTTCTTCTTATCAAACCCTAAGTTTCCCTAGTAACATGTTCTAAACAGTGTTGGTAAGTCAGTCCTCTGTATCCAACAGTTCTACATTCATATATTAAACCAAATATAAATTGAAAATATTTTTTAAAATATAGGGTCAGTACTGAATATGTGCAGACCTTTTCCCTGTCATCATTCTGTATACAATGCAACATAATAACTATTTGCATAGGGTTTATGGTAGATAAGGTATAAGTCTTCTAGAAATTAAAGTATTTGGAAAGATGTATGTAGGCACTACACAAACATTACATCATTTTATATAAAGGACTTGAACATCTGCAGTTTTTTTTGTATTGCCTGGGATCTTGGATCCCATTTCCCATGGACACAAAGGAACCACTGGCTATAGTTGCCACATCAGAAGAAAAAAATTAATGCTTAATAATTTGAATTATTTACTTGTGCATACACTACAATTTGCCTTTCTAAATCCATTAGATTTTGTTAAACCCATTTAATGGTAAATAGAAGAGTCAGAAGGTAGAGCATTTGCATCATTCCAGAAAGTTCTGTGCCCCTCCCCAACACTAGCTCATACAAGCATCAGTGGTCTGCTTCCTGTCCCCACAGACCTACTTTTCTGTGGACTAGAGTCATCAGCAGCTAAGCCTTTCACTTTGGGTGACGTTTTTGGATTTATCCCTGTTGTTACATATATCAACATTCATTTTTTGGTTGTTGATTATTATTCAAATGTGTAGACACACCACAATGTAATTAATTAGTCACTTCCTAGTTGATGGACATTTGGGGTTTTGTCTATTCCAAAAAATACTTTTGTAATCAGCCATGAGACTCTTGATGTGGATGCACATTTACCTTTCTCTTGAATAAATACCTAGGAGTGGAATTACTGGGTCACGTGCAGTGTATGTTTACCTTCATAAGAAATGGCCAGGCACTTTACATTCCTGGAAACACAGGAAACTTCCAGATGTCCCAGATCACTGCCAGTATTTAGAATCATTAATCTTTTAAAATTTTACCTGTGCTTGGAGGTATGTCTCACAGAATTTCAATGTGGTTTTAATTTGCATTTGTCTAGACATGCCATTACTAGACCTCTTGGGGAGATGGGAGTAAAATTTGCATGCAGTACAATGATCATATGTGCTAGAATGGATGAGTTTTGACAAATATGCACACTTCATAATGCACGCCACACTAAGGAATAAACTATGTCCAATCCCTAGAAGTCCCTTAGGGTTCTGTGCAATCTCCTTCCAATGCAAGTAACCACATTTGCAGGGCTCTTTTTCCCCACTACAGATTGGTTTTATGTGTTGTAGAATTTAGTAATATGAAACTACATAGAATAGACTGTTTTGTGACTGGCTCCTTTATCTCAGCCTGATGTTATCGGAAGGTCATCTGAGTTGCAGTGTGTTTCTGTTTTGCTTTTCTTTGGATTCCCCTGGATTCTCAGGTTCCTTCCTATGGATAAACCACAATTGTCTATTCTCTTGTTAGGAGGCATTTTTGTTGTTCTCGGTTTTTGTCTAACATCAATAAAGATTCTACAAGCAATTTTTGTGCATGTATTTTTGTGAAGGTACATTTTATTTCTCTTGAGTTAATAGCCAGAGGTAGAATTGCTAGGTCATAGAGTAAGTAAATATTTACCTTCCTAAAAAGTTGCCAAACTCTTTTCCAAAGTAGCTTTTCCATTTTGCATTTCCACATACAATGTTTCAGCTTCAATTGCTCCACAGCCTTGCCAAAGCCTGTTCAGTATATTTTTACATTTAACTATTCTAATGGATGTATAGTAGTAAGTCATCTTGGTTTGAGTTTACATTTCCCTGATGCCTAATCACGTGTCTGTCATCCATCTTTATATCCTTCTTGTGAAGTGTCTACTCAGTCCCTTTGCCCACTTTTACTAAACAACCTGTTTAATGCCAAACTGTTGCTAATTGATTGGTATTTAGTTTTTTATTTACTCTACATACAATTCCTATGTCAGATATATTACTAGAATGTTTTGGCTTTGTGACTGTAACTAGAGCAAAGGATGATATACTGTAACTTCATGATATATTTGTATATTTAGTACAATTTATAATACATCTTAGTGTGATATATTTTATAAGAGCTTTCTAATTTGGTAATCTAATTTATTTTCTTAAATTAAAGTTAACTCTTTTCCATCTTCTATATGCAAAATTTTGCTTACCCTCAGGTTGCAGGCAAATGTAGTCTGTGTTTTCTTCTTCGTTCTTTATTTTCACTTCTATGTTTAGTTATAAGATACATAAATTATTATGTGTGGGACTAGAGAGATGGCTCAGTGGGTGAGAACGCTTGTTATGCAAACATGAGGATTGGAGGTGGAATTCCCAGCAGTCTTGATTTTCAAACTTGCTACACTGCTGTAATATCACCATAGCATGGTATTACTGTACTGTAAGAGCTCCAATTTCTTCCTAGTTTGTTATGGCTATTCTGTATCCTTTGCAACTCCATATACATTCTTAAAAATAACTTACAAATTTTTACAAAAATCTGTATAGATTTATTTTTAACCTTTCTATAATTCAGTTTTTACAGTTTTCATTTTCCAATTTTCAATGTAACTCTTTTTTTATTATTTCTTCAGTGTTCCATCTATAGCGTCCTATTCAATGTAGAATTTTATGTTTTTTTTTTTAGTTCTAAAGGTTTTTTACTTGGTGTCTTTTTGCTTAATATTTTATTTGTTATTATTTCATGTGCATGAGTGTATTGCCTGCGTGTGTGTAAGTGCACCTGTGTCATGCAATGCCTGTGGAAGTTAGAAGAGGGCATCGAATTTCCCTGGAACTAAAGTTACAGACAGTTGTTAGCCACCATGTGGGTACTGGGAACTGAGCATGGGTCTTCTGCAAGAGCAACCAGTGCTCTTAACCATGGAGTCATCCCTCCAGCCCCATTTTACTTGATGTCTTTAAATTTTTTTAATTTATTTTTATTTAATGTATCTGAGTGTTTTGTCTTTGTGTATGTAAGTGCACCCATGTTGTATAATTCCCACAGAGGTGAGAAGAGGCTTCAGATCCTCTGGAACTGGAGCTACAGAAAGTTGTTAGCTACTACATGGTTGCTGGGAACCAAACCCGGGTCCTCTGAAAGAGCAGTCAGAGCTCTCAACTACTGATCCATCTCTCAAAAACCTCACTTGGTTTCTTTTATAGTTTCTAGTTTTCCACTGAGATTCATCTGTTTATTCATTTCATTGATCTTATTTTTTCTTTTGAACCCTTAAACACATTGTTATTAGCCAATTTAAGGGCTTTGTTTGATAATTCCAAAATTGTCCTCTCAGATCTGCCTCTGCTGAATTATTTTGGTTTGGTTGAAGATTTTTGTGTTTCCTTTCACATCTAGTAAATTAATGTTGGTCTGTTAGATACTGTAAATATGATTCACTGAGAGTCTGGATTTTGTTGACTTTCTTTAATGGTTGTTGAATTTTGTTCTATCAGGAAGTCATACTTAGAAATCAATTTGACCTTTCATGGTTTGTTATTAGTGTTATTAGGGCAGGTTTGGTGCAGTCCTTATCTAGGACTAAGGCTGTTCTGCTAACATTCAATTTGAAGATTTTAGTTGCAATGCTGGGGCACAGTGAGTCCTTCCACTCTGGCTAACCAGAACTCTTACAACTCAAAAGCCTACAAGTCCCTGCCATCTTCCTTCCACTGAGTGGCCTAACAGTTCCACCCTGATATACTTCATAGCCTTGCCTTGAATACAAACAGGTTAGTATTTCATCACACTCTTTAAAGGAACTTTCTACAGATTTCCACAGCTTCTCCTCTCTGAAGTCCCTGCATCTTTTCTCTGAGTGTCTACTCCAACATCTTAGCCACCTATCCAAAACTCCAATGCCTGGCTCCTCAGCTCACCAAGATCACTGTGCACCGCAATGGGTTCCATCTCCTTGGGCCACAGCAGATAGCTGGGCACGTGGGGATGCCAATCCTGTAAGCTCTGATCCTCTTTCTCTCAGGGGCCACGATTTTGCACTTAGTGTCTTCTAGAATCTGAAGCAGTTGCTGTAAACATTTTGTTCATTTTTTTATTATTGTTCATTCATGGCTGGATGAACTCCTTACTACCAGTTACTTCATGGTGGCAGAGGGAAGCATCTACCCACACACACTTCATGAGTCTGGTGCAGTAGGGAGGGTAGATTAAATCTCGGGCATTTTCTTTTCTTCCTCGTTCACATTTTGTATCATCTCTGAATCCAAAATTCCAATTTTATTCCTTTTACTACTAAACCACCAGCAGCACTGAGGCAGAATCCAACTGTCTGCAAAGGGCAGCATATGCCCTAATAAAATAGTATAGTATGCTTGTAAAAATGAAATTCTATGCTAGGACACAGTTAATAAGGGTGTTTTTAAAATCTTTGGAATTTCAAATTTGTTTAAAGATTTTTTTTTAAACCATAAGCATACATTCTTAGGTGTGATTTAGGAGGATGCTCTGAAGAAGTCAAAAGCAGAAATACAGTACCTATGGCACTTGAAGGTATTCCATTATGCTCAAGCAGGGACTAAGTACACATCCACATCATGCTTTAAATGTAGTATGGAATGTGGCATAATGAGCAAAAATGTTCCTCATCAGATTATCCCTATAAGTGTGCTGCTGTGACTTCCTCCATGCATTCTTCTGTATTATGTTTATTTCTCTGTGATCTTCTGGGAACTTTTAAAAGGTAACTGCCTTGGGCATTCATTCAAATCACTCCCCAAATTATTATTATTCCTAATGGCGGGAAATAGGAAAGGAGCAAGATGTCTTCTCATGTTTTCAAGTCTACTGAGTCTGAAAGTCATTCCCCAGGGTAAATGTGTGTTCAGCTTGTAGAAAGAGCCACAAATGTCCCCTCAAAATAAAAAGACTCCTCTCCACAAGAGGAGAGCAAGCTTGGCCAACCTTTCCACTGGTGCTACTGAACACTGACCTTTTTTTTGAAAGTTTTTAATTTCAATTGAAAAAGAAAGCCAGCAGATAATGAAGACTCTGTTCATTCTGATCTAACAAGGGGCCTTTAGGAAGGCTCACCTAAGGATCTAGTCAGCTAGATGTTCTCAAATTTTTTATGACTCCATGAAACTTACTGTATATTATATATATAATATATTCCTTACTATATATGTATATGTATATATATATGATATCGCCACCAAATACATTAAAATTATGTGATTTATATACTCAGATAACCATGTTCTTGTTCTGAATCCCACTCTACAAACACCTTGCACCTCAGTATGGCAGTAGAAGACATCCCTGCTGTGATTGCAGAAGCCCCAGTAGATTGCTTGTGTTATATTTATTACCAAGGAAGTCTTTCAGCAAAACATATACTCAATATGCTCATTATAGGCAGAAGCAACTCTAGGAGTCTGAATTCTGGCCATGCTGCTGACTAGCTACGTGATCTTGAACCCATTCCCTCACCTTCCCATCACTTGCTTTGCACATTAAATGGTTATCAGGAAGTATCTGCTTCACTAAGGAACTGTGAGAATTAAAGATGTTATTATGGACAGAATAGTGTCTGAGAGGACATTGTAAGCACAAATTAACCTTACCTATTGCGGTTGTTACTACTACTGCTGTTTACAACACACTTAAAATTAGTTAGCTCATTTTATCTTCACAACAGATCTTTAATGTAAATATTGTGAGCATCCTTTGACAAAAAACAGAGACTTCTGCTGCTAAAGGCTTTATGTATTCCAGTCTCTATTTTCCTTGGTGACATGAAAAAATTTCGGACTTCTTTAATTAGGATGAGCCTTTGTTGAACCTTATCTTCATCATCTTAAATTCAATAATTTCATAAGGATATTTTTGAGTCATCTAAACATACTTTATAAAACAGAGTTCAAGATTATAATACAGGGTGACCTATGAGTTCCCTCAGCTCATTAGTGGATCACTCAACTCTGGACAGAAAAGCTACTTCTTGCAGCAGATGGAGATTAACACAGAGACCCACAAGTGGTCAACATGCAGGGAAGAAGACACTGTAGAGTGCTCAGCCCTAAATGCGACACCTATATCACACCCTCTTCTCCCAAGGATTAGGAATCATTGTGGAGGAGTGGGCAGAAAGACTGTAAGAGCTAGAGGTGGTAGATGAATACAAGGAAACTATGTTGTCAGGACACCACAAAGAAGTTGCCCATAGGAACCCATAGCTCTTCTGACAACATGCACAAGACCTGTGCAAACTCAAGACAGACAGGGATCCAGCATGGATAAGGGTAGTGGGCAGGAAGCCCCAGCCCTAGCTGAGGATCTCTTAGCAATTGATAGATGGTAGGAGAGGGATAGTCCTTAATGGTATGCTGTCTGGTAGGTTAACCAGGCCCCAAGGGATAGACTCACACCCAAGAACATTTGGGAAACACAAATTAGACTCGATATGCCTTAAAATAAAAGACAAATAATAACAGAGGACATAAAATCAGGGAGGTAGTATAATGGAGGTGGAGAGGGGAAGGGGATCTGAAAATTATCAAAATACATTGTAGGAAATTCTCAAATCGATACAATTATTTTTTTTAAATATTGTAGTAGAGGGACTTATAGTTAGCTCAGTGGGTAAGGTACTTGTTACACAAGCACAAGGAACTGAGTTCATATGCCTGGCTGCAGGGTGGAGACTGTAGGGTCCCAGGGGCTTACTGGCTAGCCAGTCTAACTGAAGCAGTGAGCTTCAGGTCCCCAGTGAGAAAGCCTGTCTCAGAAGAACGAGGTGGAGCAAGAATAAGGAAAGACATCCTGACATTAATATCTGACCTCTACATACACCCACACATGAGCAACCCACACATACACTCATGCACGCACAGATATAGAACACACACTAGACTGTGATACATTTTTGGTACTAGAAACTATATCTGTTTAATATCCTTTCCTGCTGGAACACAGAACTCATCTACTATAAAAGGAGAAAAAAAGTTAAATATTTGCTGTCTTGACTGGCACAAAGCATGGAGTATCCTTCCAAGACAGATTTTTTTTTCCTTCTAAATACATGTATCCTCTTTTCTTTTTTGAAGATTTATTTATAGGCCAGGTGTGGTGGCGCACACCTTTAATCCCAGTTCTTGGGAGGCAGAGGCAGGGTGATCTTTGTGAGTTTGAGGCCAGCCTCGTCTACAAAGCAAGTCCCAGGCCATTTGAGGCTATAGGGAGACTGTCTCAAAAAGACAAAAAAAAAAATATTTGTGTGTGTGTGTGTGTGTGTGTGTGTCTGAGAGAGAGAGAGAGAGAGAGAGAGAGAGAGAGAGAGTCTATGTGTACCATGTGTGTGCAAAAGTTCCCAGAGGCCAGAAGAGGGCATGAGATCTCCTGGAACTAGAGTCATACCAGAAGAGGGCATCAGATGCCCTGGAGCTAGTGTCACAAGTACTTGGTTGAGAACTGCCATGAGGATGCTAGAATCTGAACTCTGCAAGAGCAGTAAGCACTCTTAACTACTGAGCCATCTTTCCAGCTAACTCCTCGCCCTTTTTAAAAAATTTTGGTTTTTGAGACAAACTTCCTGAATACTAGGGTTACAACCTTAAATTTTTAAAAAATATTTTATTATTTTTGTTTTACGTGTATGCGTATATTGCCTGCAGGTATGTGAGTGCACCAGCGTCATGCAATGCAGCGGAGGTTAGAAGGGGGCTTCGGATTCCCCTGGAGTTAAGGACGGGTTCGTAGCGGCCATGTGGGTTCTGGGAATCAAACACCGGTGGTCTGTGAGAGCAGTCAGTGCTCTTAACCGCTGAGCCATCTCTCCAGCCCCCACCCCTCCTCCCGCTTTTTTTTTTTTTAACACCTTAAGTTTTTTGACTGCTTAATATTCTGACAATTTATTTCTTTGATTACAGCTTTCAGTTCCAAAGTGTACATGATCCGCACCACCCGTACAATTTGCTTTTCAAATCATTAGCAGTTCCACCTTCTGAAATGCCAGGCTGGCTGTAATAGGCTCTTCAAACACTTCTATCCTCACAGCAAGGCTTCAGTTATCTAACGATGTTTCAGAAAAAAATTCACCTCAATATCAGTAATTATAGTTAACTTATCGACCCATAGAAAAGTAATCATAACCTTCAAAGTTCTGGACCCCTTTTAAATACGGATTTAACCTAAATCTATGATTTGGGTTACTTTCCACTTCTTTTAAGAGCTAAATACAACCTAGTAAAGAGAGGTCTTTGAAGTGTGAGCTGGTTGGCCATTTCCTGCATGGAGTTCCCAGTCCAGCTGAAAGCATCTTGGAAATGTCTCCAGCTTCATCAGCAAGTGCTGGGAGATGACGTCACTGTGGGATTTCAACCAGACTTTATGTTCTGGTAAACAATGCGGTGTTGGAGTTGCCACTGGTGAATTATTTTTCCTTTGGGAAGTGCCAGCAAAGTTCCTTATTCATCTTTAAACTTTATTTGAAGAATAACAGTGTGTGAGACAGACAGAGCTGGGGAGTGGCAGGTGCCAAGGAAGTTGACTATTAAAGTCACTGAGTGTGGAGGGAAAAAATGTTTTAATTGAATTTTATTTTTTTTACTGAAACAGAATAGCCAGCTTCCTTCCACATGGAATTTAATGTGCCTAAAGTGAGTGTTAATATTTGAATTCATATAGAGGGTTGTTTTCCTTCTTATGTAGAACTGAAATTAGAATTCTACTCTTCAATGAGTAGAATGTCAGGAAATAACTGAAATTTCTTGGAAATTAAGCTTACTATCACTTGTCTTCTAGTTCAGTGTTTTATCAACAGACTGAATGTAGTAGATTACAGATAGCATGGGTTATCTTGATCTAAATCCTGTTCTCGAATGAATATGTTCAGGAGACTATAGTCGTAATAGTGAAAGCAAAGCCCCCTCCAGCTGAAACAACAGCAATAAAGAACTCAACAGCTAGTTATGCCAGCCTTCCCTAAATAAAAACCAAGCGAGCCTTGCTTGCCACCAGACTAGGAATAGACATGGCAATGCTCTTACAGAAATGAGTGTGTGAAAATTCCTTGCTTATCAAGTCTCGTCCATGATCTGGTCCCCAAATTATAATTTTCATAGTAGGATGCAGCCCACCATGTGGGCAATCTGAGAGATTTTTCAGTTTTTTTTCTTTTTGATGTATTTTTTTCAGTGTTCCAAGGAAAAATATTTATATACTTGTTTATAGCAAGGAATTGGGGGTGTTCTCTTTTTTGACAAATAAAACATATTTGGCAATGAGATTAAATAAAAACTGTCCTAGAATTTCATTATAATGCCTTCAAAAAGAAAGCTAAACCAGATTTCAGAAACAAAAGTCATACTAGTTGGGTGGGTTGTGAGTGTGAGTGTGTCACAATGTGGAAAACATTATCAGATTCCAAATAACAATTATAGTCTCTTGAAAATGTTCTCCATATCTCTTCCTACTATATAGAAAAAAAAACTTTTTAAAATTGAATTTTATTTGTTTTACTGAATGAGAGAGAATAACCATCTTTCACCAGGATTTCCGTGGGCCTAAAGTGAACATTAATATTTGAACTCATATATGCATTGGGTTGTTTTCCTTCTAATTTCCTTAATCTTGCATCCAAGTCTTTCCTGACTAGCTCTAGCCATTCTGAGCCCTGTTGCCTTTGTCTCGGGCAGTTTGCCTCTGTCACAATCTCACAAGTCTATTTCCTTGTAGAAGGCTTTGGGTAATGCAAGAGAAAACAGGATCTCAGAGTGTTGTTTTACCCAAGTCCATCAGGAGTACATGTGTCCCAAATGGCAGGGGAACTAGGGAATGATTTTGAGACTCAAGGTTCAGAAGTGAAACTGAAGCTTTCTTGGCCCTTGCAAAACCAGGTCACAGCTGCCTGGCTTCCTAATTTGGTTTGATGTCCTGTGAATTCCCAAGAGGATGAATCACTCTCTTATTCATATGTAAGTACAGAAACCATTCTAAAACAGAAAACAGGCTGACTTTATGTGTGATTTTTCAATCTCCTCTATCACTCCACTGGCACTGATGAGTGCCACTTGGAAAGGAAGAGTAAGGCATTTGACCAAAGCCTTTTCTCTCTCTCTCTCTCTCTCTCTCTCTCTCTCTCTTTCTCTCTCTCATGTATGTACAGATACAAATGCATGTGGAGCCCAGAGGAAGAGTCTCTCACTATACCTGAAGCTAGGCTTGTGACCAGTGATGTCGTGTCTCTGTCCCCATCAGTACTGGGATTACAGGCAAATGTGGCCATGTCCAGCTTTTTTATGTGGGTGCTGGGGATTTGAACTCAGATTCTCATGTTTGCACAGCAAGTGCTCTTATCCACTGAGCCATCTCCCCAGGACCTCTGTTATCTTTTGATTAATGTAAATATTCACTGAGGTGATAGTCCTTGGGAACTTTTTCTTCTGTTTTAGAAATGTTTAACTAAAGATGGGTATCCATTATAAAACAAAACCAATCCCGTACAGAGAAAATGAAAGTAGTAAAACTAATTACAGGCTTTCCTAAGAAATAGTCTGTGTCAGATCTAAGTAATAATATTTATTCTATATTTCTTTTCTTACCTAATAACATCATAAGAAAATTAAAAATACTTTTCTTTGTAAGATTTGATGAGGCAAAAAATCTTTCTCTGTGAGCCATCAAATTAAGATGCAGTATGATCTTAATTTGATCTCAATTTACAATTTATTCCATCTTAGAATTTGGCTGTGTTCTCTCTGTGTGATTTCCCAGAGCCAACCACTTCAGGGTGTTTAAGTCTCTGCCAGTGACCATGGGATAGATGCTTTAATAAAGGGAGGTACCAACTTCCTGAAAAACTTCTTTGCTTTGTTACATCATTCGGGAGATACTAATTCCATTTTATTAATGCCTATTAACAAGAAGAAAGAAATTTAAGTAACCAATACTATATAGCTAGTATATCCCTCCTTGTGCTGCATAAAATAGAATATTTCTAATGAAAAATAATCATATGGTGGGGCTGAAGAGATAGCTCAATGGTTAAGAGCACTGGCTGCTCTTGCAGAGGTCCTGGGTTCGATTCCCAGCACCCATATGGTGGCTAACAACCGTCTGTAACTCCCCATAATAGTCATGACACTAGGACATTTACACCACTTCCTCTAAGGCTCAGTACAGGAATAGAGGAGAAAATCATGTAAAAACTAGATAATAGAAAGAAGGGCTCTGAAACGCTATCTTCTGGGCATAGCCATTGTAAGTATGAATTCAAAGCAACTGCAGTTGCCTGCATTAGGCAATAGTCAACAACCAGTCTTGGATGGAGGAGGGGCTCACGGGACCCCACTCCTGCATGGGAAAGTATTGGTTATGATGGATATTGGGGGAAAAGGAGTCACTGTTTTCAGTTGGGCACCCACCAATGAGCCCACCAAGTTCCAGTGGATAGCTCAAACCGATGGTCACAGGGACGATCCTGGCTAAACTCAGTGGATCACAAAACAAAATAAAAAGACATTGATGTGGGAAAGGGGCAATCCTGGTTAAACTCAGTGAATCACAAAACAAAATAAAAAGACATGGGTGTGGGAAAGGAACTTGTAGGGAGGAGGCGAAGAATGATCAGAATGCATTATATACGTGTATGAAATGGTCAAAGAACAAATTTAATAATAAAAGGAACAACTGTGACAAAAGGTATTTTCTGAGTTGTGAGTTAATAACAATAATAATAATAATAATAAATAAAAGACTTACATTCACAATGCTGTTTATAATTTAAATTTTTGAGGCAATTTAATCATTCTGTATAGAGAAATAGATATATGTACACAGAGTTTTTAAAAATACTTTAGTGGCTGGGCGTGGTGACACACACATTTAAGCCCAGCACTTGGGAGGCAGACACAGGTGGATCTCTGTGAGTTCAAGGCCAGCCTGGTCTACATAGTAAGTTCCAGGACAGCTAGGGCTACAGGGAGACCCTGTCTCAAAAAGACCCCCCCAAAAAAAAACTTTAGTGACAAGAGTAAACTTTCTTGAGACATGAGTGGGTGCAAAGCTATAGATGCACCAAAATAAATAATAAGCTTTTAGCATGTAATAGGCATTGTTCTTAGTGCATTATAAGCATGGAATCTCATTTAATACCCACGAAATCCGTATGAGGTAGGTGCTATTTCTATCCTCATCTAAAAATGTAAGAATGTGAAAACATCCAATGTCAATTGCATTGAAAAAGAATTTTCCTGTATGAAACTGTGTATTTTAATAATGAAATGGAGATCTTTTTTAAAGGTTAAAACGTCATTTAATTTATGTCTCATAGAGTTTATACTGTATACAATATTGTATAACTGTAATAATTCAACTGTAAACCTAAAAATTTACAGCCAATTTTGAAAGTGATGCATCCTCCCTCAGGAAACCGTTAT
>NW_008358774.1:5271500-5278479 GCF_000622305.1 Nannospalax galili | reverse complement strand
ACACCACCCAACAACCCACACAAAAAAAAAAAAAAAAAAAAGAAAAAAAAAAAAAGGGCCCTTTTTTCAAAAAAAAAAAAAAAAAAAAAAAAAAAAAAAAGTAAGAAAACTGAGAAACTTGCTTACTGTTAACCAGTAATTGTTGAAGAAAACAAGCTTCCTTATCTGATACAGTTACAGTCTAAAACAGAGAGAGATTAATCAATCAACTCTCAAACACAAAATTTTAACAGTGATAATAACCAATAAAGCAGAGATCCATTCTAGAAGGGTTGAAAGGTTGGTTCCAGTGGGCAGTAGTTGAAGTGATCGTTTAAGCAAGAATAAGAATTAACTGGAGAGAGAACACTCCTGATAGAGGTAACAGAGTATGAAAAACCTTTCTGAAGGAGCAGTACCCCACATTCTGGGGAAAAAGAGAATGGAAGGGGCGGGAATGTCATGGGTCCACCCTCAAAGCTCCGACACATGGTGCAGAGATGCCTTGCTTAGAACTGAGGAACTCAGGAGCTGTACAGGCAAAGTACTTCATCCTAGGTTACACAACATGCATTTTATGACAATCTGAAATCAAACTCAGGTATTCAGGAAGCAGAGCTCTTGAATTGTTCCACCACATTCTTATTTAGAACGGTGGATTGCAGGCTTCTCTAATGGCAACGTCTTGTGTAGAATTTCCAACAAATAAAAGAGATCCAAGCATTGGAATAATTACAAAGATAGTTTTAAATGTCAAAGCAGAATGTTTACTTATCAAGTCAATCAATGAGAAGCATTTGAAAATACAAGGGCAATGTATTAAACACTTGTCACACAGTAGAAGTGATTGGGTTGAATGAGTAGGTTGGTTTTTAAAGCATACCAACAGACAAAAAAGAGACTGTCTTAATAGCATTAAGAGTTTAAAGTCGGGATGATGGGTGTTATAAGTAGGGTTTTGTTTGATTGGTTTAGGTATGTTTGTTATTTCTCTGTTTTTTTAGACAAAGTCTCACTGTGTATCCCAGGATGGCCTCAAACTCACAGAAATCTTTCTGCCTCAGCCTTCTCAGGACTAGAATTATTAAGTGCGCGCTTTCTCACCCACCGTGTTTATAGCTTTATGGCAAGTTCAGCATACAATGGTTCTCTGTGTTTTTTTTTTCTGTAATACAAGGAAACTCCCACTTCATAAATAGAAGTAGAGAGAAGTGGAAAGTCTCATATTTTTAAAAAATGAATCATTAAAAGCATCTAATAAATATATTTCTTAATTGCCAAGAATTCAGCTTGGAAAGAATCACTGACCACAGGTGCTTCAGGGACCATGAAGAGACAGTGAGATGTTCAAATGGCATTTCAGGCCCCTCACATTGTACAATGAGATATCTCAGTATGCCTCTGTGACTTGTTAGAGTTTCCTTGGCAATACTGCAGTGCACTTGTTTGGTCTACAAAAAAAATCCAAGCTAAACAACAACAACAACAAAAAAAAAATACCATGAGTAACAACCAGTGAAACCCATTCTTGAGAGGTATTTCCCTAGAGGAAATTTTTTTTAAATGAGTTTTATCACTACCATGCTTCAAAACACCCAAGGAATTTTAGTACACATTAAAAAAAAAATCAGTTCTGGAGTTGACAGTAGATGGTCTCTTAAAATTACTAAACATGATCAACTAAAAACTAAAGCCTCTGCAATTTTAGGAACAATAGTGTAATAACATTCATAACTAGAATAACTGAAAAGCCTTAAAAGAGCTTCTCAGGGCTGGAGAGATGGTTCAGTCCATAAAGGGCTTCCCATGAAGCCTGAAGACTTGAGTTTGGATTCCCCAACACCCACATAAATAGCCAAGCATGAGGCACATGCTTGTAATCCTAGCATTGGGAGGTGGGAATCTGAGGCTCACTGGAATTTTTGGCCAGCTAGTCCTGCTGGTGAGCTCCAGGTTAGTGAGACCCTGTCTCAAAAAATAAGGTACACAGCAATAGAGGAAGAAACCAACACTGACTTCCATGTAAACATATATGTGCACATAGACAGACATATACACAAAAATCTTCCATGCAATTCACGTTCTAGTCCACCTATGTAGCTTTTCAGAAACAGCATTTATTAAATAAATGTGAAGTGCTAGCCTGATCATTTTCTCCTATGATATTCAGTTTGTACTACTTGTGCAATTATAGTAATGTACTAATTTTATATTTTGCCATTTTTTAAATTTTGTGTATATGAGTGTTATGCCTGCATGTAGGTAAGTGCACCCATGTCATGCAATGCCCGTGGAGGACAGAAGAGGCTGTCAGATACCCTGGAATTGGAGTTATGGACAGTTGTTAGCTGCCATGTGGGTGCTGGGATTCAAACCCAGGTCTTCTGCAAGAACAGTCAGTGTTCTTAACCGCTGAGCCATCTCTCCAGCCCCTGCCATTTTATTTTTTACTGTTAAAGATTATAGAAGAGAAATATTCTCTTTGACTAGATTTATAGTCAAACTCCTAACAAAAGACAACGAACAAGAGAGAAAAACAACAAATTTATTTATGCAAGTTTTATCTCACCTCGGAAGCTTTCTGAGGAAAAGAAGATCCAGAGCATCAGGTCAATTTGTGTGTTTCTATGTGAGGTTTGAGGCACAGTGTTCTACTGTGGAGAAGCATGACTGGGCAGAAGGTATGGCCTATTGAACTGTGCTGGGGAAACAAAGCAGTCTGTGGTTCAAAGTTCTTCCCAGCATCTCTATCTTTGTACCCTTTCCTTTAGGTACAGGGCAGGAGGCGGGCCGGGCGCGGGGGGATACTTGGCAACTGAAGGTATCACAGTGTACACAGTGTACTTCAAGGAAAAATCAGAGATGCTCCCTACATTTTATGACTTTCAGGGGAGAGGTACAGGGGAGGTCAGGGAGGACTTCTGTTTCTGCTGTTCTCTCAAACACCCAGGAATCATACTTTGGAGTAGTGTGTCCTAAATCAGATAAAAACTTTCCCAACCATCCCTACTGTGTGACATAGTTATTGGATTTTCTTCTTATTTTCCTGCAAATATCTCTTGAAAAAAGAGAGGAAATTGGCCTTAGTGAACCTCTCAAAATACTTTTTGTTAAATTATACATTATTTTGGTCTCTGAACTAATTTATCACTTCTAAATTCATAGTCTTAGATTATAGTCTCAGGGCTATAATACCATGGATCTAATTATGTTTAAATCCCACTTATCTAAAAGACTTGCTAACATACGACTTAATAAACTTTTTTTCTAGAAAAAATGTTTTTCTTCCACAATAAATATTTTTTTACATTGCGTCGTCTTTTCCGTAGTATATACACCAAGTGAACCCGAGCTTCTCATTTATATGTCTACTATGTTTTGTTTGAAAACGGGCACTTGACAGAAAGTATAGAGCAACTGTGCAAACGTTTCATAGCCTAAAACACTATGAGGACTTAGGTGATTTTTATAATCACAAAAGTTGAACCCTGTAACTTAGAATTTCAATGCAATTTCCAAGCAGTTTTCTGGAAGATTCTTCTGCATGTTGCTTTCACTTTGCTCACTATAGGTGAGATAAACCATGGTAAAAACATGGTGCCAGGTTATCACCACATGTTATGAATGTAGATTTCTATGACTCTGTCAATGTCACATTTGGAGAGTCTTACAGTGGTACCTGGGATCTGACCACCATCACTGAGATGCCCATCGAGGGCAGTATTGCCAATTTCTATTGAAATAGAAGATTTTTTCACTGCAAATATCCCTTGAAATTATGCCTTTGGGGTCAATAAACTGGATCCTAAGGTAGACTGGCAGGTCAAAGAAATAATGGTCAGTGATTCTTCAAAAATAGCAATTGGGGCAAGAGCCCAAAGTCCTCAGTGGCAGAGGACTTGCCTCACATGAGTGTTACTATAGGTTCAATACCCAGTAATGATTGTTATCTATCTATTCATCTATCTGTCATCTATCTATCCATCTATCTTTTCTTTTTATCTATATGTACATATATATTTGTATATGGATCTATACACACATAGCAATTGACATTGCATTTGTTGTTATTCAGAGTAAATTCCTTAATTTTTAGATTTGCTTGTGGATTTTGGAGTTGAGTAGCACACAATCATAAATCTTCATATACATGAAAAGTGCACAGACTGTATCTGTCAAGGAGAAACTACAGCCTCTTATCTGTGTCTGGGGTCTGTGTGTGGGGATACACAGACATACACATGCACAATGCTCATGCTTGGATGGGCTTATTACCAGCAGTGTTGCTCTTTCAGATTAGAGTAGAAATGAGGAAATTATTTAATATGTGTTATAGCTACTTAAATATGAGTACCATTTTTTGGCTCTCTAAGGGTTTAAAATCCTCTTGCTCCTTGACATTTAATTTCTGTCAATGACTAGAAGACAAATTTCTAAAAAAAAAAAAAAAGTAAATTTCTATTTGCAAGAAGCAAGCTAATGGGACGGGGAATTTAGGTTAGTGGTAGAGTGCTTGCCTATGTCTATGTATGCAGTCCTATTTCAATTCCCATTACCTGAAAAAAAGAAGTGAGCTATAATAAGATGGTTTTGAAATAGTGAATTGAATATCAACACTATTTTTTAACAAACTAACAGAAGAGTTCTCATATGCCAGTGAAATGCCACATAAAACACACAAAAAATATAATCCAAAAATAATATTTTGTTATCATTCCACTGGATTATTATATCCAGATGAAAAGATTGGCCTTACTTAGACTTTTCTTGAATCCAGTGGTTTATGTGTGTCCATCAATTTTAGAAAGAGAGTATTTTTGAAAAATCTTTATCTTCCTAAGGTAGAATGAGATTTTCTTTCTAGACCACATCTCTAGTGCCTACAACCTATAATAGAATACAGCTAGGAGTCACATTAGATTTCTAAGCAAATCTGTTCGACGTATCTATAAATGGGCTTATGGTGAATGACACTAGTCAGCTTTGTTTTTATTCATCTAGGGAGGGGAAAATTAGTTGATTATGTCTTCTGACTAGTTTTCTGAAATATAAACGCTTGCCAGGAATGTTTTACAAACTACTGGGCAATCACCTTTGTGTTAAAGATATATGATCTCTTCAAACTATAACTCTGTGCTGCAATGCAACATGCCAATTTCTTTTCTTAACTAATTTTGTTAATTTTTCTTTAACACAGAATTATTCTTTTAAAAAGAATCAGGTATGTGGTTCATTCAAGAGCTTACTTCTTAGGGAATAAAACCCCTCTAAACTGGTGATTAATTGTATGTTTGACTTACCTACTTTGTGATTGAGTGTACAAAATAAGGTAAACAAAAACTTCTGGGGGAGTGCTCTGTCATGAATGGGACCTCTGTATCTCAGCCCCTCCTCCCAATTTTCTCAAGGTCAGAGCTGAGTCTAGACCTGCCCAGGTCACCCTTTCCTTAATAAGCAGCTTCCCTTTCATCAGCATTTCTTTAGGTAACATCAAAGAACACCAACATCTGTACCCCCCTGGATGCTTTCCAGAGGTTTAAATCCCTAAATCCTGATCTTTTCCTCTCCTTATAGAGCCTAGCAACACCCATCTTAACAAACATACTGGATAACTTGTATCCACCAGCGTTAGAGAATCAATGTACCTTACATCACACATTTTTTAAGAAAAATTTAGAAAATGCTTAAGATGTTGCCCTTCTCCGATGATACTTTTCAGTGCTAATCATGAACAGTAGGTGTGCAGTGCATCTGGCTTGCATTACTCTGGGTCTCAGAAACCACTGTTTTCCAGCAACACAAAAACTCTGGCAAAAACTTTTGTCAGCAAAATTAGTTCTTTTGGATCTAGGTTTTCTCTACTGTGGATACTCACTACTATTTTGATCATTAAGTAGACTTGTATGGTTATCACACATCTTCCCATCATTTTTCTTCATTCATTCATTCAACAAACACTTAAGTACCTACTACTACATATGTGACACTTTTTAAGGCACCAGGAACATGACTGAAATTAAAAGTCTTTTCTTGATCTTCCTAAGGTCAGCCTTATATCCACTGATTACACATTCAACTGCAGAAGGTATTTCTTTTTAAAAATTCTGTCTGTACTAAATATGTGCAGACTTTTACAGCATAACTCTTCATACAGTGTTAAGTATTTTGCAATCCAGATATTATTCAAAGCATATGGGAAGATATACATAAATCTATATATAAATACTATGTCATTTTATATAAAGGACTTGAACATCTTTGATGTTGAGTACTATCTTAGTTTGTTCTTCATTGCCGTGACAAAATACTCTGACCACTACCAACTTGGGGAGGAAAGGGTTTATTTAGCTTACATATCCCAGGAGCCCAAGGTAGGAACTCAGGGCAGGAACCTGGAGCCAGGAGCTGGAACACAGGCCATGGAGGAACACTGCCTATTGGCTTGCTTCCCTGGTCCCTGCTCAGCCTGCTTTCTTATGCAACACAGGCCCACCTGCCCATGGGTGGCACCATCCACAGTGGGCTGGGCCCTCCCACATCACTCATCAAGAAGATGCCCCTCAGACATGGCCACAGGCCAGTCCAATAGAGTCAATTCCCCAACTGAGGCTCCCTCAACCCAGGTGTGTCAAGTTGACACTAAAGCTATCCAGCACAATTGACCCCTTGTCAACTTGACACACACATATCACTATTAAACCATAACTTTCCAAAGATATGATGTTAATATCACAACATAAGACAGTACAACCTTAAAAACCCCACAGTCCTTAAAAAATCCAAACACATAAAAGTTCATAGTCTCTTTTAAAAAGTCTCTTAACTGTGGGTGGGCTTCTATAAAATCCAAAACAAGTACTGTCTTATTTCAAAGGAAAGAATCGGGCACACCTAAGCAAAACCAAAGTCCAGCAAAGTGGCTTGAGGTTGGACATCTGGGATTCACTCATGATCTTTTGGACTCCAAAGGGTTCTGGCAGCTCCACTGCTCTGACTCTGC
>NW_008358774.1:5250681-5270990 GCF_000622305.1 Nannospalax galili | reverse complement strand
ATAGAGGTGTGGGTCCCCTCTGTGTGCTGGCCCTGAGGAAATACCTCCCAGAAGACTTCACCACAGTGATGCTGGTATCTTCTTACTTACAGCTAATTTTTCAGGCCCAGCTAACCAGCATTAATTGTCCCAGTAAAGCAAAAGTTTTACTTCAGGTTCTGGTCTCTTCTTAATCACAGCTGATTCTTCGGCCCCAGCTGACCAGAACCCACAGATTCTCAATTCAAAATATCACAGGAACAGCCCTGATAGTCTCTACCTCCCTTTGAAGCTTCACAAGCCAGGTCTCCATGTCTACAACTCTTTCAACATAACTGTTCCAAGCTCCACAGCAACAAACTCTGAGCAAGCAATAGCTTTTCTAGCCCAAAGTTCCAGACACTTCCACAGTCCTCCCAAAAAACACCAAGGTCAGGTCTGTCACAGCAATATCCCACTCTCTGGTACCAATTTCTGTCTTAGTTTGTTCTTCATTGCTGTGACAAAATACTCTGACCACTACAAACTTGGGGAGGAAAGGGTTTATTTAGCTTACATATCCCAGGTCACAGTTTATCCAGGAGCCCAAGGTAGGAACTCAGGGCAGGAACCTGGAGGCAGGAGCTGGAGCACAGGCCATGGAGGAACGCTGCTTACTGGCTTGTTTCCCTGGTCCCTGCTCAGCCTGCTTTCTTATGTAACACAGGCCCACCTGCCATGGGTGGCATCACCCACAGTGGGCTGGGCCCTCCCATGTCACTCATCAAGAAGATGCCCCTCAGACATGACCATAGGCCAGTCCAATAGAGGAAATTCCCAATTGAGGCTCCCTCAACTCAGGTGTGTCAAGTTGACACTAAAGCTATCCAGCACAAGTACCCACACGGGTCCTAGAATCAATGCAAGCAGATACTGAGATGACTTTACTAGGAAATTATGTAGGTATAATTGATGCTGTAGTCAGTGGCTACCCTGCATACGATGGATGCTCAGAAGAGGCATTGAACAGACCTCAGAGATTCAAGAAGCCCTCCAAGAAGACCAAGTGATATCATAGTGGTAACTTGAAGGCAGATGAATCTCTGTGAGATTAAGACTAGCCTGGTCTACATAGTGAGTTCCAGGCCAGCTGTAGCTACAGGGAGACCCTGTCTCAAAAAGACAAAAATAAATAATACATAAATAATAAATAGAAAACTAAGTTGGATGTGGTGGTAGAAGCCTTTAATCTCATACCCAGGAGGCAGAGGTAGGCAAATCTCTGTGACTCTCAGGCCAGCCTGGCCTACATAGAAAGTTCTAGGCCAACCACAACTATAACTAAATAATGAGATCCTGTCTCAATAAATAAATTAATTAATTAAATAAAATAAAATAAATGCTACTGAGTCCAGAGCTTTTCTGATAATAGGTTGTATTTATCATTAGAGGTGAGAACGCAAGTACAGGGTCCCTGAGGTCAGTGCCACACCTGAACTGCTGTACTCAAAGCCCAAGTCTTTGCTGTCTCCACTTTTAATTTCCTGAAAGATTTGGAGGCACTAACTTGTAGGACAAACAACATGTTGAAAAGTAAAGCTTTACAATTCAAAGGACAGAAGCATACGAGGACCAGAAGGAGAAGCAAGGATTGGCTTCTTGTTGGCTGAGTTGATGAAAAGCCAGAGTCCAAGAATAGAATAGTCACATATTGTTCACTTCCTGTACACTGAGCACTGTGCACAGACCTGTGTGCATATTATCTCATTTAATCTCCTAATAACTACATACTATCTCATATTTTTTAGGTGAGGGCTTAGGGGAAAAAAGATCAAAGATTTCGGAGGTGGCAAAGCTGTGATTTGAATTGTTACTAGACTGCAAACAAAAGCCTAGACTTTGAGCTACTAAACTATAGTATACTAGAAATGACAGATACATTATATATATATATAGTATGTGTAAATATGTGCATTAACACTTTGTATGCACACACAGATACATTTAGATCTATTGGTGATCAGAACTGCTTAGACTGACACGCCTAAATTTAATAGAATGTGTTAAACTGATGATTACATTCCATGGCATGTCATACGTTTTCCTTCGGCCATTCACTAAGCCCATTTATTGGGCATTTACTTTATGACAATATAGAACAACCCTCTGCTTATATAGTCCAGCCTTTTCAAATTTAAGACTAATTAATAAAATAAGGTTTCTTTACATTGCTTCATTTATAAATCTATTCATTATGCTTGTGCTCAATTCCTTTCTTACTTTGCTAAGAATACATAGAGAAAATTGTTTTAAACCATTAAATCTAAAATATTCACTATGTGCTGGGCATGGTGGCACATGCCTGTAGTCCCAACACTTGGGAGGCAGAGGCAGGTGGATCTCTGTGAGTTCAAGGCCAGCCTGGTCTATATAGTGAGTTTCAGGACAACTGGGGCTACAGGGAGACCCTGTCTCAAAAAAGAAAAAAGACAGAAAAAAAAGATTCACTATACAAAAATGGGCTAGTTTATTAAACATCAGTTAATTAATAAGCATTGTTGGTTGATGAGTATACTTACTGAGAAACTGATAAAGTGTGATCATTGGGATTCCTAATTTCATTGTCCAGTTCATCAATCCCTTCCAAGATCCTTTTGCTAATCTTGTGTCAACTCATTTCTATTCCTTTTTGTTTTCAAGAGCCCACTTTTTAGTCCCTATTTTTTTAAATTGTATTTATTATTTTTATTTTATATGTATGAATGCATTGCCTGCATATATGGGAGTGCACCCACATCGTGTAATGCCTCGGAGGTCAGAAGAAGGCATCAGAGTCCCCTGGAACTGGGGTTAAGGACGGTTCATAGCCACCATGTGGGTGCTGAGAATCGAACCCAGGTCCTCTACAAGAGCAGTCAGTGCTATTAACCACAGAGCCATCGCTCCAGCCCCAAGTCCCTATTATTTTTATGATCTTTAGGGACTAAATTCACTGATGGCCAGTCTTAATAATTTAAAGATAGACCAATGATTTGGGGTTGATTACCAGTACACAGTAAATAAGGAACTGTCTCTATCTCCTTTGGTACTCACCCCTTGTTGGCATTTACATTTTAATTACTAAGTTCTACAAGAACATGAATACTAATAAAAATTCAAACTCAAATCAATAATCATTTCTACTTATGAAAAAGACTATAGAGGGTCTTGAAGTAGTAAATCGACTAGAATGAGAACTCAAATCATAAACAACATAACACTTACAAGTAACCCCCAGGGGCCCTCATACAAATTTCTCTACTTAAATACTTGAAATGCTATGCTAGGTTAACCTTTAAACCTATGCTAATGAGAAAAAAAAGAGACATTATCTCTATTTTCCTGGTATGAACCTTGACCATTTAAAACAAATTTTGTTTGCTTCTTTGCTTATTTTGGGTAATATTTGCCAGTAACAAAAACCTGTGAGATTTAGAAATCAAGCAATATACATAATTCCCTCTTTATTAATTTATTAGTCTTAAATTTACAAAGGTTGAGCTATATAAACATAGGGTCTATGTCTCAGCTCTGAAGCTTTAAATAATATTTACCAAATGTTTGACATTCACAGATGCCAGTAAAAACTATCACATACTAAGGTATGTGTCATGTATATGTGTGTGTTTAAGAGAGATGCAGACAGGAGGGACTATTGCTTTCCATGGAGGACTATCTTTCAAAACTATAATTCTTTGAAAATCTTTAACTTTGAGTGGGACTCAACCTACAGCATTCACAGCAAATTCACTACATAGCCCAGATGACATCTTAGAGGAATCTTGATATCAAACTGATACCCTGAACTTACTTAAAACATGCCAGGAGAGTGCTTGTCTGGAATAGAAAAGGCCCTGGTTCAATCTCCAGAACCAAAAAAGAAAATATTAAAATAAAAACTCTTCTAAGAGTTTCACCACCTTGCAGATTTTTGACTTGACTGCTATGCAGTAAAGACTAGTTTGGGTATGTTTTTGTGCCAGTTCATTCATTTGGTCTATTGTGCAATATTGAGAACTTAAGATGTGATGGATATTCATCTGGGTATTGGGGAATAACACCAAACTAGACAGAAAATACCTTAGTGAAGAGAGGGAGGTGTCTTTCAAATATTGCTCTTGTCAAAGTGTGTGGTAGGATTAAACCAGTGATACCAAATATAAACTATTAGTTAAATATATACTATTTCATTTTCACTTGAAGCTCATAAAATCTGTCAGTCATTTCTCAATGACACTGGGTTTTTTAGCCTTAGCCTGGGGTTGATTGCCAGTAAAATTTACAGAAATCTCTGTTCTATGGCCAAATTTATGTCTTAGAACTGTCCTCATGGAAATGGCCAATGTGATGTGACCAGTAATCACTTTTTGATTGTCTATGGGAACATCTGGATCTTTGACCTCACAAGTAGTTATACAACAGGCCCTTATCCCTGTGGAAAAGTATTTGTTCCTTTGTGGCTCAGAGGTCCTGTGTTCACATGCTGGACTTGATGTTCTGGAAGTCATTTTCTCTAGCACTGAGGTTATTTAATTCCAAAGACTGGTTTGAATTTCTTTTAAAACTGTAAGTATATAGGATTACATTTAATTGTTGGTTTATGTACAGAAACATTGCTGTACTGGGGCTGCCAGGAGCCCTTTATAGCTACTCCTTTGTCCTGAGTAAATATTCATTCAGTTGCAGTCTGGATGAGGTTCCATGAATCTCTGAATCGTGACTCCTCTGCAAAGACTTGGGGATATTACTGATATGGCTCTATTAAGCTTTTGCTGTGTGTAGGACCTCATAAACCAGCTTGAAAATTGCAGGGTAAGTGAGGAAAGTCAACATCTAAAGCTTGGACACTTCGGCCAGATGGCTGGAGTGCAGTAATTATGAATACATACTTGTGCAGCAATTGTAAGTACATATTTGTTGGTAACACAGGGGAAGACAAGTCATTCCAACTTCTCACTGTGTCAGTGATCCAGAGGCAGCAGTGACATCGCTGAACAATTGCTACATTCTGTTGGGGCCTGAAGCAGGAATGTGGGAGTCCCATTCTGGTTCAAGTCTCTCTCTGAAGGTGACAACTGAGTAAAGGAATGGTTTTCTTGAAATATGCTTTTCCAGAAGTTTCTGAGGAGGACATGCCCTTATAAGGATTAGGGAAGGACTTTTATTCCCAAACCCCAGCTGCCCATCTTCTGGGCTCTGAGGACTTGACCTTGATCACTCCTTTATATGTATTCTCAGCCTCCAGCTTTACGGTATGCATAATTTTGAAAGTCATAGCCTTCATTATATATTCATGCTAGACTTGAAACTCTAAGTCCTATTCTGACTTCTATAATCTACTCTTTCTAAAGACCATATGGATTATATTAAGTTTAAAGAAGTCTGATTGTGAACACCCTAGTAAAGTGTTAGCAGGTAGAAAGTCAGAAGAGATGAGCTGCTCTCGAGGTATTCCCCAGCTTTGCTGGCTGGGGTCTGTGACTTGCAGTGACTTCATTTATGAATCTGTACCAGCATCCAGTCACTAAGAGGAGCCTGCATGGCCTTGACAATCCAGTCCCTGCCATCTTCTCCAGCCTCATGGCTCTCCACTCCACATTCTTGCAATTACCTGAACACCATCCTCTTGTATCTATTCTTGTCTCCCTTACGTTCCTCAGTCATCTTTAGGTTTTTACACTGGCAATTATGTTACTTAGAATAAATACCTTCCTAGTTTATCTTGAGCCTTAACTCCAACTGAGGTAGAACTTAATATTAGTTCCACTCTCCGTTATCCAAGCAACAACAATTTTTCGGAAGCTTTTCCATGCCCATCATGTGGTGGCTATCTTGACCTTGCATGTGGAACTCCTTTCCTAAGTCCATTTAGGTTCTTGACCCTTCCTCACTATCAAGGATAGGGTACATAAAGAAAATACCCCTCCATCCAGCCCCACCCACCTCTCCTCTGGGTCTTTGGCTTTGCAGGCTACCCTCCTCCAGACTAGCACTCTCCATCACAAGAGAAGCAAAACACCTCTCTTTTCCATACCCTATGACTTACATTAAAGAACTATACTCTGTATCTCATGTACATTTCCACAAAATGGCCCCATACTACATCAACCTCCTTCCTTCTGCAAAAGCACATTCTTACAGGCCACGTTGTAGGTTCTAGAGTAGAGTAGACATGATGTTTACAGATATACTGAATAGGGGCTGGAGAGATGGCTCAGCGGTTAAGAGCACTGACTGCTCTTACAGAGGACCCGGGTTCATGGCGGCTATGAACCGTCCTTAACTCCAGTTCCAGGGGAATCCAATGCCCTCTTCCAACCTCTGAGGCATTACACGACATGTGTGCACTCACATTTATGCAGGCAATACACTCATACACATAAAATAAATATAAGTAAATTTTAAAAAAAAACAAATATACTGAATATATTATAAGTATTACTGTGAATAGTGTTTCTCCATCAATTCTACAATGAGGTTAAAAAGGTAACTGAAATGTCACAAATCACACAACTAATAAGGGGAAGGTTTGGGATTCGAATCTCAATATGCTAAATGTCTAGCAATATATTCTCATGCACCTGACTCTTCTACTAAGTGAATATGGACTTCCCCTTTAATAACTCACTATTTTTAAGTTAACCATTTATGATTATAGCCAGTTATCAATACTTGAGACTCTAAGGTGACAAATAAAAAGATGAAATTATATTGTAAAATTCTCACACAAGTTTTAAACTATTCCAATTTGTGCTGCTTGTATTTGCATCTGATCTAGGGGTTTCTCAGAAGCCATACCAGAATTCTTTCCCAAATACCTGAACCCAATGCCTACCCAGTTCTAATAACTATGTGCACTGGAGAGAGAGGTCCCAGTGTGCTCCAGGCCACCACCAGTCTTCAAATACAGGTTTTGCTAGAATTCTGCTTAACCAGAAGCTGGAGTCATTTTGTTGGCGTGGAGAAAAGTGCAGTTTTCAACGTGCATTTCAATGCATGCCAGTTGCTGAACTTGGGTGCCACCTGTCCTCAGTATCTCCCCGGAGGGTTCTATCAGAAGGATCCAAGCATCCCAGTACCCTGTACTGTCTGGGGTCACAATGACAGAAACCATGGTTTCACATTCTGGATATTTATTTAGTAACTTAATTTTTTTTTTCTCTTGGGCTGAAACCAGGTTTTCCAAGGTTTGGTTCATAATAAGTAGTTTTTAAACATTTAAAAATAAGGGTCTGTAATAAAATGCTGAGAGATTCTGGAGATGGCTACTGCTGGCCGTGCATGTTCTAATAGAAAGCATACTCCATTGAGTTAACATTTTGTTCTTTGAAGAAAAGAAACAAAGCTGTTAAAAGCAGGTAGGTTCATTTTCCAATAGCAATAGCATTAATATCTTTCAAGTCACTCCTAACTATAGCTAATTAGAGGTGTAAGAGGGATGGTCCTTCCTGAAGGTCACACCAGGTTATGCAGACCACAGAGTTGCTGTTGGCCACTGGCAACAATGGATTTGTTAAAATCTTCTGTTTGGCTCAGGGTAATTTTTTTCTCTTTTGCTGTTGTGTCTCTTATTTTGACTGGCTGAGGTTGAGTTGGACCTCGAGGCCAGGATCCAAAGGCAATGCCAGGTTGTTGCTGGAGATCTGCACTGACAGATTGTTGAAAACGTATTAGTCTGACGTTTTAACAGCCTGCAATAAGATGGAAATCTGCTCCTTCATTGGAAAAGCTTAGGAAGGAAAACATAAGCTCCAGCTAAACTCAGCCCCAGTTCCAAATCTGCCATCCTCTGGTACCGGAGTGCTGAGGGCTGCCACAGTGTTTTGAGATGAAGGCCTGACTATGCCACCCATGTTGTAGGCAGGACTGTGCAAAATACTGTGGACTTGAGCCACTGTAAAGATGGAGACCCTGAAAACATCTCCAGGAGGAGGGAAGTCGTGAGGTGCTAATGGCTTCCACACAAGTGGGAGTCAGCCTCACATGCAGTTTCCACTGGGCGGTTGGGGAATTCTTTAGGTCATCACCATTCTATGGAATAATTTAAGAAAAAAGAGTAAAGAACACCTAGGGTTTCAGTACATCCTTTGAGTAGAAATAGACAAAATAATTACAGGCAGAACCATTGATGAGAGCTATCCGATGCCATTACATTATAGTTATTTGTTACAGATCTAAAAGAATTCATTAAGCCCCCACTCTCAAAGCAACCATCCCTCTGGCCCAGAAGTACATTTTGTCCTCCAGTCTCACTCATGACTACCAGTTCGATTAAACCCTCTTGTCCTAGTTACTTTCTATTGCTGTGATTAAAACACTGACCAAAACCAACTTGGGGAGGAAAGGGTTTATTTTATCTTACAACTTCTGGGTCACAGTTTATCATTGCAGATGGCCAAGGCAGGAACCAAGGGCAGGAACTGGGAGGCAGGAACTGAAGCACAGGCCATGGAGGAATGCTGCTTACTGGCTTGCTCCCCTGGCCCATGCTCAACTCAGCCTGCCTGCCCAAGGGTGGCACCACCCATAATAGTGTGAGCCCTCCCATGTCATTCAAAAATCAAGAAAATGTCCCACAGACATGCCCACAGGCCAATCTAATGAAAGAAATTCCACAGTTGAGGGGCCCTCCACCCAGGTATGTCAAATTGATAACTGAAGCTATCCAGCACACTTTTATTTTGACCCACCTCAGTTTGGATCCCATGCTTGAGGACTATTTCTCTAACTGTAACCCAGTTTTGCTCAGGCACCTTCCCCTGCCCTGGAAGGGAGTCAGGTACACTCTCTTGCCAGCCAACTTTTTTACCCTTCAGTCTCAGGTATGAGGTCATCTCTCTTTGGAAGTCTTCTGTAACAGCCTCAGGCAGGGTTCGGTACCCATTACTGAAAGGACTCTTCACTTTCTATATTCCGACTTCAGACTAGGCCCTAAGAAGACAGGACCAAGCCTGAATCTCATTCAATTTGATATTCACACTCAAGTGTAGTGTTTGCATAGACTTAGCACTCAATCGTGCCTTTTTTGAATTTATATACTCACTTATTTGGGAGACATTAACAGGGTTTCAAATTTCCAGCCCTTGTTATCTTTCAGTTCAGTCTCAAGAGGAAGTCATGCTATATGCTCTACAGATATAAGCCATTTTCTCTCTAGACCTGTCTTCTGAGGACCAGACTTTAGTAAATATTCAGTTCTCTGCTTCAAAAAACTGTAAGAGGGAAGGACACCACCTTTATCTAGGGTTAATTGTTGTTTGTGGTGCTGAGGATGGAACCCAGGGACTGTGCCTATTAGGCAAGGACTCCACTACTGAAATACATCATCAACTCTTGGCTTTTTGAGACAGGGTCTTGCTACTGAAGTTCAGACTGTTTCTAAATTCTCTAAGTAGCCCAAGCTGACCTTAAATTTGTGATCCTCCTGCCTACGCCTCTTAAGTGCTGGGATTACAGGGATGTGCCACCATGCCCAGCTCAGGAACCAGTTTTGAAATGTCTTCTCAATGTCTGGTTTCAGCCTTCATCACCTCACCACAGCTGCACATGTATGGCTGATACATATTATCACTTACTAACTTCTAAACATAAATGTCCAGGCAGCCTATCTCTTTTCATGCTGACAGATAATTTCATTATATACCACAAAACTGCAGTAAAGAATCTGTTGTTGACCCATTGCATAAACACAGGGAGTTCATATTATGTGTTAGTTACCGACCTGGACATTTGGGAATCCACAGGTGAGGAAAAAAAAATGCACTCCCAATTAATACACCACTACACAGGTATTTGCCTTGTTTATATATTCACGTGCTACAAGACAAACATTCATGATGGAAGTGCTTCAAGATGGACTGAGAATGGGCGTGAAGGCTCCAGCCTCTACTGATGCTTTCCCGCCTCCAGATTGCCTTTGTTGCTCCTTTGTGACAGATGCAATATATTTCTCTTTCCACCAAAGTCCAGCAACTTTTCAACAGTCTGAGCATAGTTAGTTTTCCAATTCAGGAAACTCAGCTTTGATGATTTTTTTTTCCTAAAATGAGTATAGTCTATGTCAAGGGTTTGTTTTATTTTGTTTGGTTTCATGAGCTCTCTAAGCACAGTCATAGAGACGTTAGGTTTTCTGTATTTCTGCTGTAGCATCCAATATTCAGTCATTGGTTTCATGGATGTCAAGAGGCCACTGAGCCAAATGTTTTGTAATCCCTGGATTGCTGCCATGTGCTATGTTCTTGAAGTCAACAATTCAGTGGTGCCTGCTGGCTCTCCACTTTCCCAATTGTGGTCCACCAGCCTACTGATCTCACGGCCTGGTGAGCCGGTTTACAGATTTGTACTGAGTCATTTGTAGAGGCCCAGCCTAGAGCCTGATCGTCTAATAATTTTACAAATGCCTAATTCCCTTTATTAATTTCCTTTTTGCTAAAAACAAGAAAACAAAGCTAAATGTGGGAGGATAAAATCAAAGCATCATATCTTCTTAATTATATTCTGATATTATTTAGCATCATGCACTTAGAGTAAACTGTTATTGTCTCAGTTGCCACTGGGAGAAACTTCTGAGCAATGAGAGTTCTGTCTTGGGTTTAGCTTATTTGTTGCTCATTCCTCTCTTCTGAGAGAAGATTTTTTTTTCTAAAAAGATTTGTTGCTGGAGGCTTGCTGAGAGGCCTATACATTCAGGTGATGGAAAATTTGATAAAAATAAAAAGGCATACGAAAGCTTATTTGAAACGAAAACATCAGCTGGCTTAAGAAAACTGAAAATACTGAATTAAACAACAAGGATAAAATGTGAGCCTGTCACTGTTTTTAATAATTCTCGGTGAGTATATTACCAATATGTTAATATTACCATGTCAAATATAATTTTCCTTTAAGGAAATAAAGTTTGTTGAAGGCTTAAATATGATTTCTAAAATTACTGCTAATATCGATTTTTACAACTATGATAAAAAATAGTGCAATTAAGAGAAATCTATTTGTGGAAATTGCAGTTTTAACTTATAAATGCTCCCGGCTTTAGATTTTGTTTCTGTTATTTTTAGTGGACAAGAAAAATATATATATATATTTATGATATAAACCATGATGTCTTGAAATAAGTAAACACTGTGAAATGGCAAAACCAAGCTAATTAGCAGGCACCGCTTATACACCATCCTTTTGTGGTGAGAACACAAAGCAAGCTCTCAGCAATTCCCAGGTACACAGTGGATTGGGATGACTGCCATCACACATTGCTCTTCCTGCCCAGCTGAAGTCTTGTAGCCTTTGAGCAATTTCCCTCTGCTGTCTATTCTCTGCTTCTATGAATTCAAATTGTTCAGATCTCACACAAGTGAGATTACATAATACTTGTTTTTCTGTACCTGGATTATTTCACTTATCACAGTATCCTCTGTATTCATCCCTGTTATGGTAAATGCTGGAATTACCTGCATCACTAAATAGTACTCTTTTGTAAAATGCCTCATTGTCTTTACCTTTTCAACCAAACCACTGACCAACACTTAAGTTCTTGTCATTTCTTGTCTATTGTAAATAATAGATGCGGTATTTTAAAACATTCATGTTTTCATGAACAAAAGTCAAACTCGAAGTTTAATATACAAAATTTTTGTCTAATAATCATTGGCAACCAACTGGTAAAATATTAGGAATTTTTTTACATGTATGAGTTTTACCTGAATGTATGTAAGTACATTAAATGCATGCAATGCCTGCAGAGGCCAGAAGTGGGTGTTAGATCCCCTGGAACTGGAGTTAAGGATGGTTGTTAGTTGCCATGTCAATGCTGGTAAATGAACCCATGTCCTGCAAGAGCAGCCAGTGCTCTTACCTGCTGAGTTATCTCTCTAGCCCTATATTTTTACTTTTAAAATCAGTAGTATTTCTTCTCTATTTTTCCTTTTTGAGACATGGTCTCCCTGTAGCCCCAGCTGGTCTGAAACTTGCTATGTAGATCAAGCTAGCCTAGATCTCACAGAGATTTGCCTGCCTCTGCCTCTGTTTCCCAAGTACTATGAGTAAAGGTGTGTGCCAATGTGTCTGGCTTTCTTTTTCTTTCTTTCTTTCTTTCTTCCTTTCTTTCTTATTTATTTATTTATTTTTGAAAATAGTTTCTATTTTATTTAATAGCAATCTCCAGTGCACTTCAATGTAACTGAAAAATCCATGCATCATAGAAGTAGATTATATATATGGTAGCAACTTTCCTAGACTTTTCACCTAACCTTTTTAATACTGAGTACAGGGGCCTAGTAAGTTATTGCTGCTTACACCCTTTCTTTCTTATTTATTTATTTATTTTTGAAAATAGTTTCTATTTTATTTAATAGCAATCTCCAGTGCACTTCAATGTAACTGAAAAATCCATGCATCATAGAAGTAGATTATATATATGGTAGCAACTTTCCTAGACTTTTCACCTAACCTTTTTAATACTGAGTACAGGGGCCTAGTAAGTTATTGCTGCCTACACAGGAAAGAGACCCATACGTCTGAAACACTTTGGTTTCATTGTGCATCGGCATTTCTTTTTCTTTTATTTTTTTGTTGAATTTTTTTGAATGTCATACAATAATATATTTTGATCATATTTAGACCCCATGCCCTAGCTGCACCCCTCCCTTAATACCCCCTACCTGATTTCATGTAGTCTGCTATATATACTTAGGCCTATTGAGTCAAATTTGTGTCCCCAAATGTCCTTTAGTGTGTGTCCATCCCCTGGAACCTGACTCATCTATCCAGCATCACACTCATAAAGAAAACCCTCTTTCCCTCTCCCAGCAGTTATCAGTTACCAGTAGCTCCTCAGCTAGGATTGGGTCTGTTCCTTGTGGTCATATACCATTACTGGCACTTAGAATTTCCCACCCCTCTTCCATAATGATTCCTGAGAGTTGAGTGGCAGAGGTTTGATATAGGTATCCTACTCAGGGATAAGCAGTCTGCAGTCTCTTACTCTCTGTACATTGGCCAATTACAGTTCTCTGGGTTAATCACTGTTCTGGTTTGTTCTTCATTGCTATGACAAAATACTATGACCACTACCAACTTGGAGAGGAAAGGGTTTATTTAGCTTCATATCCCAGGTCACAGTTCATCTGGGAGCCCAAGGTAGGAACTCAGGGCAGGAACCCTGAGGCTGGAGCTGGAGCACAGGCCATGGGGGAACGCTACTTACTGGCTTGCTCTCCTGGCCCCTGCTCAACCTGCTTTCTTATTCAACACAGGCCCACCTGCCCAGGGGTGGCACCACCCATAATGCTCTGGGCCTTCCCACATCACACAACAATCAAGAAGATGCCTCACAGACATGGCCACAGGCCAGTCCAATGAAGGAAATTCCCCAGTTGAGGCTCCCTCAACCCAGGTGTGTCAAGTTGACACTAAAGCTGTCCAGCACAATCACCATCTGCTGTATAAGTGTGCTTCTCTGTTGAGAGTTGAGAGATTCATTAATCTATTGGTATAACAATAACTCATTAGGAGTCAGTTTAATACTATGTATATTTAGCAGAATGATAGTAGTAGGCTCTCCCCTCTGATCTGTGACCTGCCTAGCCACAGGTTCCTAGGTCTGATATCAGTATCAATATGGGCTCCATCATGTGAAGCAGACCTCAAATCCAAGCAGAAAGTGGTTGGTTACTCCAATAACATCCATGGCACTATTGCACCAGTGGGCATATCTTTTCAGCCCAGTTTTTGTAGCTTGCAGAGTTCCCAACTGGTCAAGGCTGATGATTACTTTTCTCTTCAGATAGCATGCATAGCACCTTCCAGCACTGTGAAAGCTGGCCAGGAGAGATACTGCTAGTAGAACCAGTTTAATTTCTCCTTGTTTATTCTATAACGCATGTATGTAGGGTCTTCAGCAATAGGGTCTTATTGTCAAGTTCTGGAGGGTAACCAAGAGCAGGGGCAATGACCAGTATTATTTGAGGGTCTATGCTTAGAAAGAAAGAGTCCTGGTCACAGCTTATAAAGAAAGAGTCCATTCCTGGCACTGGACTTTTTCTTTGCCGGCCTGTCGTGTCTAGTAGGGGCAATGTCCCCCTGCTATAGGGTAATTCCTTTTAATCTGTTTTGTATTGCATAAGTATATGTATATACTTTATATTTTTATATGTATATACTTTAAGACGCTTCTATAGTGGAAGGTTTTCATATGACTTTTTCTAAAAAGCCTTTGGTGTTGGTTATCCCTCCCCATACTCCCTCCTCTGCCTTGCCCTCCCATTCCCTACCCCTTTTAACCCTTCCTACTCCATTAGTCCCCTTTCCCTCTTTATATCACTTATTCTATTTCCCTTCAAATGAACCTCCCTGTCCCATGGCTGTGTACTAGTTTCCTGACCTCCATGTATTTTCCAAGCAAAATGGGTATATCTAAAGATTCAAAGCTGGCATTCACTTATGAGAAAGAACATGTGACATTTGTCTTTCTGGGTATGAGTTAACTCACTCAGGATGATTGTTTCTAGGTCCATCCATTTTCCAGAGAATTTCATATTATTTTTCTTGAATTGAATAACATTCCATTGTGTAAATTTACCATACTTTTATTGTTTATTCATCAGTTGATGGACATATAAGTTGTTTCCATTTCCTGGCTGTTTTAAATAGAGAAACAATGAACATAGATGAACATGTATCTCTCTAGTAGGATACAGAGTACTTTGGGTATATACCCAAGAGTGGTATGGCTTGAACATGTGGTAGATCAATTTCTAGCTTTTGGGGGACTCTCTACACTGATTTTCATAGCAGCCATACCAGTTTGCACTCCCATCAGCAATGAATAAGATTCTCCTTTCCCCACATCCCCACCAGCATTTGTAATCCTGAAAAATAATATGGAAATTAATATGGAACTTTAATGAAGAGTTCAAAGTTCATCCTTACTTTTGTATTGCAATTTAACCTATAATGGCTTAATCTAGTACTTTCTTGTTTATAATGAATTAAAAACTAAATTTGAAATGGTACTATGATGTAGATACTATTACCTTATGTTATAGAAAACACAGCAGGTTTGGTATGACTAAATAAATTGCCCAAGATGATATGGCAAATAAGAGGAGGTAGAAACAGACTTGAAATTGGTTCAGTCTTATCTGAAGCCTGAGCTCTCATAGTGGCAACCCTTGCAAACAACCAGAAACCACTGGGTGAGTACAGACAGTGTCAGTATAGATAGTGTCTACCTAGCCAATGTAACAAGAAGCTCTGAAGTACTTAATATTTGGGAATCCATGAATCTTGGTTTAGCATCAGTCAGCACTAATTCTCTCACACAGGGGGTGCTCCTGTCTCTCTCAATTTTCTACTGTTAAGAGTACAATGGATAGTATGAAACAGTAGATAGACAGCACTTAGAACAGTGTTTAGCCCAGTCTCCATAAGTGTTAGGAAGGTAACAGATATTTAGACTGCCTCAAAGAATTTTCAGGGGTCTGGCATATAAATGCACCAAGGTTACAACAACGAAACATTGGGAACACTAACCATGGTCTGTACGTATAATGGGCTCACATGCATGAATTCATGTGCTGCATATTCTATGTGCTTCAGAAGGAAAAAGCATGCACCAGGGAAATTTCTCTGTTGCTAACAGGGATCCAGTTTCTTGGATAAGCATTGCAATAGTGATGCCCTGTTGCTTGTGGGTAGTTTATACTGGAATCACTAGGCAGGAACAAGGTGGTCTAGGTATATCAGGCACATAAGAATAAATGAGATGCTAAAAATTAGGACGAATTCTGATGAGCAGAACTAAAGGTCAACCAGCATCAGGGTGCCAAGATGGGGAATCTCAGCAAACATGAATAGCACATCAAAGGAAGTGAGTTCCAGCACTCTAGAACCCAGCAGGATAATGACCTACCACCATGACAGAGTTTGCAGCTTTCTACAACTGGGACCCTGTGCTTAACCTAATCAATCTCCCAAACTAGGTCATGGCTCTGGGCTGCACAGTAAGCAGGAGCCTGGTGGTGAAGGGCTTGGTAAACGTTGACATCAATGAGAAAAAGCACTGGAAAGAATCTGGTTGTTTGCATGTCCTGAGATCAATCAGATTGCCTTCTGAACATTGCTTTAAAAAACTGTTGCTATCATCAAGCATCTTTAAAAGAGCAAAGCAATTAAAGAGCTAGTAAAGGTGCCTCAACCATTTCCCAGATTGCCAGGGAGATGAAGACAAGGAAGCAGACAGTCTCATCCTTATTGGAAGGGCCAGAGCACCTGCCTTTGCTGCTTAGTAATGAACTTGTCTGGTCAGTGAACCTAAGCAGGCCATGACTGTTAAGGAATGCATGCTCCATGGGAGTTTCAGAAACTCCTCCAAGCTTTGTGCATGTACAGGGAAGAAAGACAAATCCTCGCAGCCCATACTGGCATACCTGTTGACAGATATATGTCAAGTTATCCTTAACCTATTATAGCCATGGGAGGTTATGCAGCCTCCACTCACAATGTCATGGAAAGGTTCTTCAATGACAGAACACCTCTTCTGTGGCAGCATATGTATGAGCTTTGTCATTAACAGAGCAAGAAAGGAGACCACTCTGTTGTCACTTCCTTGTGGAACCCAGACAAGAGATCGATAGCAGGTTGTTCTGCTGAGAAATTGAAAACATTTTAGAAACTCTGACCTTTTATTTAAAAATAATGATTAACTCTTTCGGGTCATAAACATACTACTTTAAAAGGCAGGTGATGCAGAAAATAGATCCTAGCTATTTTAAAGGGCTTAACCTCTGTCAAAATACAAACAAAGCAGGAACAAACAGTAGAATTAGACTGCATGGGTCATTAATCCACACATTTGCTCCCTGGCCTAACTTGGTGGCACATATCAACAGTCCCATGTTACTTCCAAGGAAATGAAGCATGAAGAGATTAAATGGCATGATATAAACCACACTAGGTCAGCAGATAGCTACAAGAAGGGGTCATGGTCCGAACTTTCCGTCTAAAATTCAGAATCATTCAGAATCCAGTGCCTTCTTAGAACCTTCCGCTGGCCCTGGCTTTCTTCTGCTGCTGTTAAGTATCTTGATTAGCCAACACAATGCTCTTAAATCTCTGAACCAACTTCCCATCTCTTGCATAATGCAGATCAACTTAAAAAATGGATTAACTTGAAGATAGGGGTACCATCTTTTCTCTTCTCAACCTCCTACCTGATAATTTCATAATTAGGTATGAAGATGTAAATTCTTTTTTCCTTTGGGGAATTGAATTAACCAAGCTGTGAACTTTGAAAGAAAGAGAAAAATTGGTGAAGGTATTAAACCTGTAGTCTCCTTAAGAGCAAAGGAAATAAGTATTAAGAACAAGATACTAGAGAAGACAGTTTAATCTACGAGTGACCACCATGAGCCCGAAGACACTGGTACAGACATACATTGAACAGAGGACCACTTTGATATTCAAAATGTTGGACATGTATCATTCTTTCTTATTGTGAAATTTTTCTTGAATAAAAAAGTTTACAGAATAATTTAAGGCACAAATAATTACAGATAAAGTTGGTAACTTTTCACACCCTCCCACACTTCATTTCTCTATCTCTTCCCTACCCTATATTTACTGCCTTATTGATCATTCATTTCACATTGTGCTTTTTCAATAAATTAATATATGCAGAAGCAATGTGTACTACTTTAGGTATTTTCAACTTTATAATAAATGGAGTTCTTTTTAGCATAATTTTGAACTTAACCATTGTGTGTGTGTCTATATGTATGTGGTTTATATGTGTATGATGTGTGCACATGTGTGTATTCATGTGTGTGAGTGAAGGCATGCACATGCCACAGAATGTGTCTTAAGATTAGAGAACAACTTTGAGTGATGGTCCTAACTTTCCACCTTGTTTTGAAGCAGGGTCTGTGTTGTTTGCCATTGCATATGCCAGACTAGCTGGCCTATGAGCTTTCAGTGTTCTCCTATCTTGGCCCTCCTCCCCATAGCAAGAGTGCTAGGATTACAGATGCATACCACCACACCCAGCTTTCCATTGTTTCTGAGGATTCTAGCTTAGATCTTCATGCTTCAAGCACTTTCCCCACTGAACCATCTCCCTGCTTCTAATATTACACTTTAATGGCATAAATATATTTTTGTATGATTAGAAAGTGATACATATAATGAGTTAGGCATTCCAATATATATAAGTACATAATATATTATATACGGTTTTAGAGTATATATAGCTCTAATTCATTTTAATTGATCTTTAGCCTTCCAATCATGAATGGAATTTATCTTTTTTAGCCAGGACATTGACATATGTGCAAATTTCTCTAGTTAAAATTTTAGAAAATCACTTGTTCTATCATACCATTTGATTTTGCCAGTTTTTGTCAAGTTTTCTGCAGTGTCTATATTTTACACTCCAGTCCAAAGAGTGTGAAAGCTTCACATTTCTCCATATTCTTGAAAAATATTTACTATTTCCAGACTTCTAATTTTTGTCAAATCAGTGGATCTTTAAAAACCCTTTATTTTAGGTATTATTTGCTTATTCCTACTTATTGATGTAACAATATATTTTCTGTATTTACTGACCACTCAAATTCCCTCTATAAATTGCTTGCTGTGTGCTTTATCCCTTTTTCTGTCAGGTTGTTTGTTATGTTCTTATTGATTTGAATGGCTTATTGATAAATGCAGGTACTAATCCTATCTGCCAATCATATTCATCATGCAAATGTAGCCTGTTGTTCAATAGCAGATTGTATTGCTAAGTTTTTCCTTGCACAAAAGTTTTAAAATGCAAGTTAAAACTAAGTGACTTGCATGATTCTACTGGTTCAGGAAAACCCTGTGCCACTCTTCCATTTCCTTATTTGTCTTTAACTCAAGTTCAGAGAGTTAAATATTGACCACACAGCTTTTTTGTTTGATGATATCTGTCCTTGTTTATAGAGTAGATAATTTGGAATGATATATATGCTGAATGAGAACTAGTTTTGAGAGTGATTCACCTCAGAGTATTGAGCCTAGTAGGTCAGATACCTTCTGTTGAGGCAGAAACTGTTACAAACCAGTGAGTCTTAGGCCGTGGTTTCTCCTAAGAGCACAGAGTCAGCTGTAGGCAGGGATGTGAGGTGGGCAGGAACAACCTGACCCAACTTACCTTTCAAAGACTTTGCTACAAGGAAAGTATCTCTTCATGACCTAAGTCCCTAGGTCCAGGTAATCAAAGAAAACAAGAGCAGAATAACACCACAGTAGCATCAGTTTGCATGGATGTATTCCCTTGAGAATTCTTAAAGTAACTAAAGCTGTCTTTCTATTACAGAGGTGTGGCGAAATCTTGTTTGAGAACCCTGATCAGAATGTCAAATGTGTTTGCATGCTAGGTAAGAAGGCTTCTTGTTTCAAATATATTAAGCATGTTGATGTTTTGTGGAGTCGCTGTTATGTGATATCTTATTGACCATCTCTTCCATTTTAAAGAGGCTTGTGAGTTTATAAACAGCTATAACGTATTTGCAAAACACTAAAAAAATGAAAAAGGTTTTCAATTTAATGGCTCTCAGTAAGTCTGAATTCATGCTTCTGAGTCTTATTTTTTCTTGGACATTAGTATAGCATATAACTAAATGCATTTTATTCATAAAACAATGATCAGAAGGCACAAAGAATCACATTGTCATGCCTAAGCCTGACATTATAAGATATATAAGTAAACGATTAAGTATTTACAACATAACACAAAATGCCCTCATTTAAAAGACTTGGGAGAAGTGTATATTTGAACTAATCTGAATCGGCAGTTACCCACAATGTATTTGCATAAAAATAGTACTATATAATAAATAATTATTTGTTCTTCTAGGATGATAGCTCATCAATGCCTTTTATAAACTCTTTAATATATACTATCCTGTTAAAGAATACACGTAGTTGTATTTTCTTCCTTATAGTTTAGAAACAAATGTAGAGAATATGAGTGATACATTTAGCCACAAAGTAAGAAATGGTCCAAATCATGACAGGTTTCTAAACCATAAAAGTTTAGGGATAGCGTAAGTAACTAAAGCATATCCAATGAATGTTACACTAATTATAATGTAGAATTTAGCAGTGGCAAGGACAACTAAACAAGACTATAAATTTTATTTTCATACCATGTAGAGAATATGAGTGATACATTTAGCCACAAAGTTAGAAATGGTCCAAATCATGACAGGTTTCTAAACCATAAAAGTTTAGGGATAGCGTAAGTAACTAAAGCATATCCAATGAATGTTACACTAATTATAATGTAGAATTTAGCA